>NC_135889.1:79402945-79593731 GCF_964194155.1 Cetorhinus maximus
CCAATATAATGCTTTAGCACCTTTGATGGAGAATTAATTTAGCATAGAGTAGCATTGAACCCAGGATCATCCGGATTGGTCTGGTTGCTGCTCACTGAATTGACTTATTAAATAATCAGGGAAGTTTCTTAATCTTTATTGTTTATTTTGCTTAAATTTAATTTTAATAACAAGTGACAGAATGATTTTTGCTCTGAAAGTTTGGGAATGCAGAATAATAAAAGACAATTATAATTCAGAAACATGGTATAAATAGAAAGGACAGGAACAAAATTGAGTTAGTATATAAACCTGATATTATGTTAAATAAGTGCTTTTGGATCATGTACAGTTAAGTAGGGCAGAGCCCTGTGACTTTAAATTGTGTTCAAATTTTAGATTTGAAATATAGAAAGTGAACAGGCAATTTTAGCCATGAATAATTTCATCGCACATTTGTGTGGTGTAAAATTTAGATAGCAGGTTTAGTTTTACTTCGGTAGATTAGTAGCGTAAAGTGGAATGTTTTACTCAGGGTAAATAAAAGTGCTATGTGTTGTCAAATTCTCTTTAATCACTTATTGAATTAAGCAATTTTATGTTTTTTTGGTTTTGTTACAACTGTAAATGGAAAATGTCCTGGTGGCTAACGCTTTAGTACATAAAAGCAATAAGATTATGGGTAAAACAGCTTAATGGCAATACTTCTTTTCATGAAGGTGTGTCCCATCACTGTTACTTTTTAGTAACTTGAATACTGTTTGCCTCCAGATTGTCTATGTTCTTCTTGGTCATAGCATTCATTAGTTGTCTCGTTCACCTTTGTTCACAGCAGACTTGTGGAATGACCTCTTATTTGAGTGACTGTCGATAACAAATTGCAGCATCTTTGCCATTCAGACCAAGAGTACTGTGGCTGCTAAAGACTTCTTCAAACCAATAAATGGCTGTAACATCCACTTAATTTTTTAATTAAACTTTAAAGCTTGGAAACTTAATTACTATTTAATACTAGGCAATTAAAGTGTGTGGTCAGGGCTGTCTATATAAAACGCATCAATTTGAACCTGCCATTTGATTAATAGCCTTGCCGATGTAGAAAGTGCACCACAAAAGAGAGCTGCAATAGGGTCATATCTTTAATAGCTGTATAAAGTGCGTTTTAGCTGTTATTCTCTGCAACAATTGACTCAAAATAATATATTACATAGGTTCCATTATCTGCTTTATAAGCGCATGCAGTTTTGTTTTGAATTCAGATTAATTTTACACACTAATTTATTTTATGGTCAATATATGCAGAAAGGTGTAGAATTTTTATACTACAAAAGCTTTAATATATTCGAGGTAGTTATAAAAATCACTCGTTATAACTGTACACAGCACTGATTGGTTTCTTTGGACTGTTTATATTTAAATAACATTTTCCATTTGCTCCAATTCTACATGTATTTGCTTGTAATACTCATTGTTTTTACAAGATCAAAGTAAACTTACCGGTACCATCTTCATGACATTCTCTGTACTCTATGTAGATAATACGTCCGAAGCAGATGTGTTTCAAGTACAAAAACAGAAAATTAGACATTTTCATGTAAATAAGAAAGACAGCATGAATTAACAAATTACAAAACACAAAATCTGATAGGTTTTGCATTAGCACAATGGGCATTTTGAAGGATTCAAAGTTTGACATTATTTCATTTCTTCAAATAACTGTTTCTATTTTTTAACATTTATTTTCATTTTATTAGTCTAGTCATGTGACCATAATTACTAGTGAGTGAGAAAACTAAGATATTCTGAATTTAGCATTAACAAAGCATTAGCTGCATATTCACCATTATGATATTCATTAGCATACTGCAGGGTTCCATATTAATGCTGTAATTGGTAGGTGCTGTATGTGTTTTCCGTGGAAAGCATTACAAAGTCACCAGTAGTCACTAATAGAAGATCAAACTTGGCTGGTATGTTTTACCATTGCAGTAGACCTGGAATTTAGTTTGCACTATTTCAGTAGCCACTGTTTTAAATGTATCAGGTCCATACTCACAAGGACAGCTGCTTGTATTTCCCCTGCTCAACTGTCTGCGCACACTTTCATGAATAAAGGAGTCCAATTCTTAGATATTGTAATGAAGCATGGATTAAACTGCAGAATTTTAAAGCAAATTTTATTTGCTAAACTCCAGGAATAATTGGTTATTTTGAGTCTGTTATGACTTGTCATTTATTCAAGTGCAAATGTCGAGTTGTGACCCATCTGCTTTCCTCTTTACCATGGTGAGTTTAGGATTAGGGGACGACCCTCTTCTGTGTCATTGTAAGCAATGCTATTAATCACATCCAGTTTCTATACAGAAGATGCAGTCAAATCCTGTTACTCCTCTACTTCAGCAGCAGAAACCTTGATTCAGGTTTCAACAGAGTGTATGTTAGCCAATATTGACCTGTGTTTCTGTTTAAACTAGGGTGTTATGATATGATCTTTTCATTGCTACAATAATCACTTAAAACCAACCAACATATACATGATTGTGATATGGTGGCATTCCATTAGTCCTGCCATTTAGAGAAAATGGGACTGTTTATGCATGGGTGAAATGGTCTTGTCACAGGTGTCATAACCACTTTTGCTGCCAGTTTATCCTGATTAGCAGAATTATTAAGGTTTAATATTTTCACAATAAGGAATATAGATTGCAGTGAACACGTGAGGTTTATATAACCTAATCCTGTGTATCGGGGGGTGGGTAATGTGGTTGCATCCCCAGTTTGATTTATCTTTATTTTTTGTTCAGTCAGTGAAAGGTCACATCTGCATAAAATTAAGTTCAAACTATTCACCAGATGCAATTAATTGAGAATTTTAAACAGCAACATAAAATAGTTACCAGTAATTAATGAACATACTTAGCAGTCAACATAATCCAATGACCAGCACTGAAATGTGAGCTTCTACTTTATCAAAAAAGTTTGTGAAAGGGTTAACAGTGCTTAATTTAAAACATATGTAGCATTGAGGTGTAAAGTAAATTTTGAAACAAAAATTTCCAACTTTCATTGAAACTGCAATATGGAACGCTGATTTGCATAGTTATTGAACACTAGAATATTTTGTAATCAGAAGTTCAATTTTAAACGAGTGTTTGTATTCACAGCTAGAATTTTAATGTGTTGGAATGAATAGCTGCATTACAATCTAATAGTTGTATGGCAGAGGTGATGTGATTGCTTAGTGTGCCAATGTGATGTGCCATGGATGGGAAGGTAAATGGTTCATGTCTGCTGTTCATTACTGGACCAGTCCTGATCTTTGCTGGTTCACTGGGAAAAGCATTGAGTTGAGGCCAGAAGGTTTCCTGAGGGTGATAAAGGGAAAGCTGGGGAGTGAGTCCCCCTGATCACTCCTGCACACACTCCAATGGCCAGTTATGGAGCATGATTAACAAAAGCATTTAAATGGTTGACCTCCTTATTGGCTCAGCTGTGGATTCATGTGCGTTGTATGGGAAAAACTAAAAAATGATCAAGAGTTAAGGAGATGGAACAAAACATGTAACAATTGGTCCTTTTTATATCACATAGCCATTCCTAAACCATGTATCCTATTTTGGCCCAAGGATATTCTGTTCATGTAAAATGATGTGTACCAAAGTAAATTCTACCCTATGTGGCATTTATATTTTTTATGTTCTTTTAAATGCCACAGAATAACAAACGGTATTATAGAAGAAAAGAATGATACCCATAGCTCTGCACTTGGAAATCTAAGCTATTTTAGCCTTGATTCAGCTATTAATATGGTGCTGTTGGACTTCAACAAAAGTAAACACTGCAAGGGCAAGTGTTGCAGAGCATGGCTGTGATAGGATTTCTTTTGAGGGTTGGAAAGGTAAGAAGCTCACAGAAAATGCATTACAATCCGCCTGACATTGTTCATGTTGCATATTTTTATATACATCACAATGGTAGATCTGATTTATTTTCAGTAGCTTGTGTTTCTGCCTCGATTGCGTTCTAACATTTTCACTGTACCAAGGTCACCAGTTCCAGCTTTGATTCTTTCCTTATTGTTCAAGTTTTGGCACAGATCAGGAGATATGACTGGCCTTACCTTTAAAGGCATATCTTTATCTCTCTTTGTTTTAGAACCCCAGTCCTGGATTTTCATTTCTGCCTTTTTTCTTGCATTGGATTTATTGCTCGTTTTATTTTCTTTAAGTCAGAATAAAGTTCACTCATCAGTTTACCTAAAATATAA
Organism: Cetorhinus maximus; assembly: GCF_964194155.1. NCBI lineage: Eukaryota > Metazoa > Chordata > Chondrichthyes > Lamniformes > Cetorhinidae > Cetorhinus > Cetorhinus maximus. The sequence continues at coordinate 79,407,192 of NC_135889.1, forward strand.
ACGGCTGCAAGAGTCCGAACACATGACTGATATTTTCTTGTGGACTGGGAATTATAAGATGTACATGTCACTTGAAGTTTATTTATTTAAATCCACTGAACCCTTTGGGTATTTTGATTTAATCATTACTTTAAACTAGTGGGACGCCAAATGACCATAGCTATAAGTTAACACATTAAACATTTGTGTAATAAAGCACATTTTTATTAGTTTCTGAATTCTGCTTAAATCACCGCCAGTAGAGCCATGTAATCTTCCATTACTCCAATAAACACAGTTCCATGAATTGACTGCTTATAGACCAATTTACTTACGCATTGCCTCTGCATGGTTATCACTTGCAATCATGGAAAAACATGATCATTTTTCTATATTCTATTGTTAAATGTATACCGTATTATATCAAGTTTAAGGAATGAGCGCAGTATGTATGCAATCAGCAATTTTTCTTGTGGGAAAATTTAAAATCTGTATATTTCTGTAAGGTGTGACTTGAATTTTGCTGCAAACAACTTAACATTTAAGATCCTTTAAGTCCCACAGGCTGGACTTTAATCAGTGATCAGCTGCTTTAAGTTGGCGTATCTCATTCAGTTTCAAAGAGCTATGCCAACTGAAGACAGCTGAACACTGATTAGAATTGAGCCTCTAGGACTTAACTTTGAAAATCCTAACAGGAACCTTAGCATGCCCACCTAACATTTTTTGCACCCAGGATAAGTGAGAGAAACCATTGCTTGCAATTTTACTATTTGGTAAAAATATTGCAAAATTGATGAAACTGGGAATTTAAAACATTACATTTGGATTTATCACAGCAATTAAATTTGCAGGGTGCACCATAGACAATGTATTTCTCAAAGAATAATGTTGCTGGACAAAATATCTTATAAAGTGCCTTATTTTAATTTATTACAGAAATATTTGCTCTATCTTAGCATACAATTGTATGTCAAGTCACCTACTGATTACTGATTTTTTCATTAAAATTTAAGTAAAATTCAAACGAGGATAAAGGATCATTAAGTGTTGAATGGCAACAGATGAAGTGTCTTCTACTCTTTGACAAGTTTTGAGTATTTACTATAATTGAGTTTTTGACAAAGGTTTGCTCTGTTTTCAGTTCTTATGGTTTTACAGTTTTCTTTGTAAACACACACATTTTAATTAAAAAAGAACTCAATATTGAACTCCAAGGCGTATGTTTGAGTTGCTCAAATCAATAATGCTTGTCCCAAGAAGTAATAGCAACAGCAAAAAAATCTCCACTTCAAGCTATTTTGTTTTTGAGAAACTGCTTTAAAGAGTATTCTTTCTGAAAATCATGATGCACCCAGAACATGATCAAATTTTTCCTGTAAATCAACCCTTTTTTCTTTTTCTGATCCCAGCATGTTTCATTTTGATTTCTTCTGGTACAAACCAATGAAAATGTATATGACTGTTCTGTGTGTGCACAGGAAAAATACCAATCAAAGATTAAATGCAATATTTATACTTCCAATTGTTACTCTGTCTTTCCAATATTCTCCTTGCTTGCTTTTTTTTCTGAGTCTCATTGAGAGTGAAATTGGTCTACGCCAGTAGCACGTAATGAGCTCATAGTGAATTGGCAGCCTGCTTTGCATTGAAAAGGAAAGCCGACACAGAGTAAAACAGGTTACCAATTATGAGTCTGTATCATGCTACTATCCTGGACCAATTTCAACCCATTCTTTTTCTTCCATTTCTCTCCGTAGCTAGTTTGCTTGCATTCTCTTCTCTCTTTCCTCTTTCTGCCCATTAATCATATTTATCCCTATCTTTATTCTTTTTGCTGTTTCTTCCCTCTTCTCGTCCTTCCCTTGCTTTCATACGCTGACTCATCAACTTTGCAAAATCATCAGCTATCCTTTTTAAATATTTCAGAATAAATTATGTTATGGTTAATAATTGTGTGTAATTGCATAATTTTCAAACAGAGTTCTGATAATAGGGCAGGCTCTTTAAATTTAATTCAGCAAACTTTCATTTTTAAAGTCATAGCTTTCATTTCTGTCTGCTCATAGTCTAACCTGTCAAGCAAACCATGATTGCAGTGACACTAGGGGATTGGAACTACTATCTATTGTTTACTTTAAACTGAGTACAAGTCATGCATTTTAGATTTTGTCTTTGATTTCTGTGCAGTGGAGAGAGGAAAACGGAGGGTAATGTTGCATCCCTGCTTCTTGCCCCCCTCCCCCCGCCATCCCATACAACTTAAATGTTTTCACATTTCTTTCTTTTGCTTTCTTCAAGAAGATAGGCAGGTGAGCTGCTCCCATGCCCCTAATTTTCTTATGCCCTCTAATTTTCTATCCTTCCTGTGGTGAAACACCTTTCTGGCCAGCACCTCTCCTGGCAACAATCCAGGGTTGGGGTCGTTCTGTGTGGGATCTGTTGGCCAAATTCTTTTTCAACCACTCTCCTGACACAACCCACTGGAGCACTAATAGACAAATGCTATTATGACTGATAGTGGTTGGACAGCTTTGATTCAAAGATATTAAAAAAAACTAGTGTTGACAATCTTAAAACAAAAATCTGCCTTTCTAAAATGTGTACAGCATTTTTGTTCAACATATAGGAGGGACTGTGTTTCAGGAAATTGTGAAATTTTAAATAAAATAAAGTTTGCATTTTGCGGGTTTTGTATTTTGTGTAGTTAGCAAAACAAATTTTACATGCTGCTGCATTTACTAAATCCCATTTAGAATGTTTGGGTACATAATAAACTTGTTAACAGGCACCCATAGAGGCAAGTAAAATAATCCTGTATGAAAAATAAATATTAGCAAATCTTAACTTTCACAAGCAGCAATTCTAAATAGAAATTCCATGTATTTATTTTTAGTCCATATGAAATATAGATTCTTATGGATTTTTAAATTAGTTGAAGATTCCGTCAGTGGTCCAGACGTAGATGTTAATCAAGTCACTGTGTTAATATTGGCATATTGTTAATGTATAAAATACTAAAACAGTCTGTTGGAAATAAATGAAGAATGAGATATTTACTTGTTAGGTATATTGCTGTGAAAGCTCATTTCTGATGATTTTATAGTGTAATTATTAAAAAGTGTGTTGGCAACAGAGATTTCTGAAAGTCATGTTTATAAGTCGCCAGTAGGTATCAGCATAATATTAGATTAAGCAATATTAATGAATTTTCAGCTAATTTGCTACTGTTCTTGTCAAATAAATGATTTTATGTATCTGTGTGGTAGGGTATTGTACATTCTCTGACAGATACCCACATAGCATTTCCCTGAGGTTTAATTTAAAATCTTTTAGTCTTGCTGATCTGGTCAACAGCAATATGAGAATAAAGCAAATATACTCCATGATATAAATTATTATTCATAAATGGACATTTTAGGCCAGTCTTGCCAAGTAATTATCGTTTTCTTTACATAAAAATGTCTACATTCCTGAAAAGGAACAGACTAGAAATGTTTCAGTCATAGAAAAGAATTGCAGTAGAAATTTAACTAATGCGGTTTCTCTGTCAAACAGCAATAGATGTGTCTTTGAGAATGACAAGGAACACAGAAACAAGACACTAGTCATCTTTTGGATGCTCTGTTTTATAGAATAAGGAATACATTCATTTTCTCTCTCATAGTTAGGCCTGAGTAATTGCTTAGTGGAGGAGAACACATATGAAGTGTGTAGTGAACAGATTCTTTTGAAAAAAATAAAACATTCACAGCTTTGTGGAATTTGCTATTTAACAATAGATGAATTATGAGTACAGTATATTAAACAAGGAAGTGAATTATTCACAAATAAACTTCAGCAGTGCATTTTCTCCATTTCTATTGTGATATTTGTGTGTTGTGCTGCGATTTAAATGGTATAATGGGTTGCTTGATCTTAACTTTAAGTTATTGGTTTCAAACCTAAATTCCTCTGAAAACTGTTGGTTCAAAATAAAACAAATTACTTACTCATTTTCCCCTGTTTCAAATGCCCATATATACTGTACTCACAGACCGTATCTCGATGGAACATGACTTGAGAACAGTGGTATGTGGAAAATATACTAATTGGAGTCTGGACTTCATGCTCATGTGTGTCTACAAAACATGTGAGTCATTCAATCCAGTGTCATTGATTAGTTGCCTTGTTCCAAAAAATCCCCACTCTTCGTCATGTTACTCTGATGTGTACATTTATGTGGCCCACAGTTTCCCAGTAGATATTATAGTTTGGTGTATTTGATGTATGTTGAAAGGAAAGATAGTGCATTGGCATTACCCAATTACATATTTCTCACTATTAAATTACTTTTGTATAGTTTCACCTTCATCAGTTCATAATGCTTCTTTGTGTTCAGAATTGCTTTACAAACTTTCACCTTCTATCCAACAAACATTCACATTCATTAAGTATTTGCTTAATATCAGTTTTGCTCCAGGAGATCTTCAACTTTAATAATTGGCATTCAGTCTTTCTTTAAAAAGTAGAACTATTGGACCGTAGACCCTGCTTTCTTGTGGCATTCAAATCCATTTTGACTTTCAGTGATGTAATAGAAAATAATAAAAAAACAAAAATAAAGATACCTGGAAAAACTCAGCAGGTCTGGCAGCATCTGCGGAGAGGAACACAGTTAATGTTTCAAGTCCGTACGACTCTTCAACAAAATAATGTTATTTTGTAAAAATGCTATGCTGATCTTGAGGTTTTGAATTTGTTCCTATCTGGGAAAAGTAATGTGAATAGGTTTGTAAAGAAAATTGATGGATTATACATTTTCTCAGTTTTGGCAGTGGAAGGAATCTGAAAAAATTAGTGCAGATAGGCTCTGAACTATGTCCATTTTTCTCTAGCATTAAGCATCTGCAGCATTCGAATGTGCCAGATATATGTGCCACTTTCTGTGAAATGATTAAAATGGCAGTACTGATCAATTCAAAGCTCTGACATTTAAAGCAATATATGAGACCAAGAACAAATATTCAATTGTTCACTGTTAGCTGGTGCTAATTCTAATTGTGACTAGAAAATCAGATTGCGTATTCATTTTTTCAGACATAATTAATTTTTGCATGTTTTGAACAGCAACTCCAGTCAAACTATTTATGTTACTGAATTATAAAGTAGCATTGATATACAAGCATCTTTTTTAAAGAAACATTTCTTGGTAGCTACTGTATATAAAAAGATCTGTGATTATCCCAGTTTAGTGATTGATAGCATATCCTGAGCCACAAAGTTTCATAATGTGTTCTCACATACTTGCCTGTTACCATTAGCTTTAATAACTGTATTCTAGTGCTATCAATTTAAATGATCTGCATTTGACATGAAAATTGCAGAAAGTTCCAAAAGGTGAAGTCTTATCATTGTGTGCAATCTCTGGAGAACTAGAACATTGACCAGATGACTTGCCTGCTATTTCCACATCATCCTATTTACAGCACTGGAATGCACATGAACAAATCAGCTCATTGCAACAAGTTCCTCTGTTGATGTGCTTCCAGCTTAACATTAGGGAAGAGTCAGGAACGCTTGCAGATGTTTGTGGAAATTCCTTTTGACTCTGGTGCTGTTTAGAGTTTATGTGCGCATCACATCAGCTGCAAAAACTCGCAGGGAAAATGAAGAATAAGCTTCAGATCTGATTTTGAACTGAGCATGTTATAATCAATCACTGACAGCGCATTATTATTAAAGATGCTGGCATTTCTTTTTACTAAATTGTTTTGGCTACAGGTCAAAACTATAAAACGTCAAACAGTGGCTTCTGTGTTTCTTTTACAAATGATTTGTAAATTTGTGTGCAATTTTCTGGTAGCCCATTTCTGTTCATAATAAGTCTGAATATGGGGGTAGTATATTTTATAGATTTTTAATGAATCTGCTTAGAATTTATGACAAGGCCTGCAAAAACAATTAAAGATGTCGAATGGACCAGCAGCTGAAAGGCCTGTTTTTTTAAAAAAAAACTATGCAGTTGTGTCTTCTGTGATATTCAAAGTTTGTTCTGTAGAAATGCTTTGTACCAAATTAGTGCAATTATGCAGCCCACGATATTATTTGGTCAATTAAAGTATTTTAATTATTTAATATTTACAGCGATAGTGTCAGTTTAGTCAGCTGCCATCAGCAGAGTACCAGATGTGCGTTGTTAAAGCTGAAGAATTGGATAGGTGGGAGGTGTTGCAAGTTAACAAAGCTGAGTATTACACGATGAAATAGCATGCTGATAGATGCAAGTTTGCAAATTTATACCAGCCTTCATTTCTTCTTATTCTTCTCCTTTTTCTGAAATGTGAAACAAATTGAGAATCTCATTCAAATTTTCAATGTCAGTGATTAAATTACTTTCTATTGTGATGTAGCTTATAAAGTAACTGCTTCTTGATATTTTTATAAATATATTTCATACATGTGATGGTATTTTGGTACAGCAAAGAGATGCAGAAGAATTGGAGTTACAAAAACCTTATTGTACAACCTGCCCTTATAACACAGTTTGACATTAGACAAATCAAATATAGGATTATGGTCAAAGTTCATATCAAGTTTTGGTTGCAGGCAGAATCCCAATCTTGTCACTAAGATGTGCTTCCTATATTTGATCGAATTTAAGCTTCAGTTTCTCTTTTTATAGCAGGCTCATAGTAGAATGGAATTAACAGTATTCAGTGTTTTTGGCAGTCGCACCTCTGCCTTTTAATTCGTAAGTGGGACATGTGTTCCTTTGCCATTAAAATCCTTTTGAGTGCTGGACAAAAACTTCATCACCAAAGTTACAAAAATCATTATAAACTGAATGAAAAACGATGAGCAAAGGCATATTCAATGGTTCTGTCTAGTTTTATTTATGTTAAACAACAGTAGAAATAGAAGGGAAATCATTTGCTTCCAGAACAGCTTAATATGCTTTTAGGAAACATCCCAAAGAATCCCGTTGAGGTGCAGTAACTGTTGCTACATAGGCAGTCACTTTGCACACAGAAAGATCTCACAACACAGTAAGAAGATGAATGAGTAGTTCACCTGTTGTTTTGGTACAGCTGGCTGAGTGAAAATTGCTGGACAGTACACTGACAGAACTCCTTAGGGATCATCTTAAATGCTGGTGATAGCAGAATGGGTGATAGTGGATGGTGACTTCAACGGATAAGAAAATGATGCAGAGTGTACAACAGGTGCCATTGTACACTGTTGTCTGAAGTTAAAATGACTTCTTCTGGTTCCTTGAATAGTGCCACCAAAAGGAAACTCAGCATTGCAACACAAAGCACTGGAATGTCAGCCTAAATTATAAATTATAGTTCCAGGATGTGGCTTGAACCAAAATCGTTCTGACTCAGAGGCAAAAGTGCTACCACAGAGCCAAGCTAACACTGAAATACACACATATATTAACATTGATTTTAACCCTACCCACATGACAAGAATGGTGCGAGCGACGGTTAAAAATAGTGATGGGTCATGCCAGAATTCCCAATGCATTCCTGCCACCCACATTCCTGCCCTGCCAACTCACCTCACAACAGGCATGGGAGATGCCTATCCCAGGCAGGTGGAGGGCTGCTTTACATCCAAATATCACTGCCCAATATTGTCTGCAGTATCACAATGTCATTTGAACTGAAACATTTGGAAGGCCAGAGCAGTGCTGAAACTGACAGCAGCAACTGACGGCAATCAAAGGTGCGGCCAGAACAGGCCAAGATGAGTGCTTAAAGTTGCTCTCTCTCCGTGGACACTGCAAGGAATCCTTGGGCCTCCACAGCCATGTTCTAGAATCTCTCTTCCAGCACTAGCATCACATGTGTAAACGTCCACTCCAGACTAACTATGTGTTGGGGTCCATTCTTCTACGCCCCCAGCACCCTTACAGTTCCACCTTCTGCTTCTACCTGACAGTTTGAAGTAGAAAACAGTGCTGCAGTATTTAAATAGGCCCAGGAGTTAAAATATCCCAGGCTTTATGCTAACGTCTCCATGGGTGTTTCCTCACTCTGCGTCCCACCCTCTCCCAATGTGCTGTAAGTTCAAATCGATCTTCCTGGGTCATTTTTGTCCAAGTATTAGAGGATACAAACATTGGTATCCAGTAATGAAGGGATTCCCTGCATGACTGTAAAATGCATGTGATGAAACAGAGCAATTGCATATTACTTTATTAAAAATTATGGAGTGCTGCAACAGATCAAGTTTCCTCTAGTTTAAATGAAGCTAGTGATTTACAAACGAGGCTCCAAAATTGTTAGTAAGTGCTGTTAAGCTTCCATAGAACATATTTTGTACAGTGCTATGTGGTGCACTTATAAAGCATTAACTTTTGCATAGATCTGCTGCAATCATTGTGACACTGATCTTTGCAGTTCAGAATCTGTAATCAGGAACAGAGCTGGGAAGCTCTTTAGCAAGGGAGCTGTCTTTATCCTGGGAAGAAGCTTAGTATGACCTGCTGCACAAACATTTGCCAATTACAGGGCTTTTGAAATCACATGATATAGTAATTGACAGGCAGAGAAACAAATCGTAAGTATATCAAAAGCATCGATGATTACCAATTTTACAAAGCAAGCAGTGAGCGCAGTGCAGTACATAGAAAGATGAGGCTTGCTAAAGCTTGGAATAGTAATGCTGTTAGACTTTTGTCTCCATTCAACAACTTGTGCAGTAACACAAATACAGTATATGTTTATACCATTAGCAGATTATGCCTTGTCACAATGTAATTCTGATTGATTGACAACACGATTAAACTAACCACAATTGCATACTATTCTATATATTTTAATACATAAGCACTTTTCTTTGTTATTGATGCAATCAGCCTCTTCAAAAAGATTTTGATTGACAATTTTGTTTTGTTGAAAAATAAGACCGATTAGGAGGTGTAATCTAATCACAATAAAGGTATGAATTATCACAGATGTAAGCACTTTTTGAAAGCTATTTAACCCTTTGTAGATTCTATTCTTCTGGAAGATATTTTATGCCTCTTCAGTTTATGCAGATGGATTTCTTTGGCATTGAAAAAAATAAATCCTAACATGCCCGTGTTAATCAAATAGCCGTGGCAACAGGGTTTATTGACTTTACGAAATAGCTATGGTTGAATGGGGATGAGGTTGCTGGGGGCCAACACACCTTCCCCATTTATACCATGGCTTCTTCCTTGTCCTGCAAATAAAATTAGCACACAGTGTGGAGCCCATATATTGCATATAAGAACAGAAATGCTGGAAATACTCAGCAAATCTGGCAACATCTGTGGTGGGAGAAACAGATTTGGCCAGCGGAGTTTCCTTCCAGGGCTCCGATCTGGGTTGGGAAGCCCGAGATGACTGTGGCGAGACACTGGATGAGAATTTTGAGGAGGTGGCCAAATAAGAAGTTACCACTGGGAGCTCTGGAATTCCTGCCCAATTAAGGATGGCAGGCAGGCTGGAGGGTCAGTGGGAGCGCCTGAGGGATTGGGCGGCAGGCAGCCCCACTGGATGATGTGGACGCTGTTGCTGGAGGTGGGGACCTCAAGATGGAGGCACCCTCTGAAGAATTGTAAATGATACAATGTAAATTGTGACCACAGCTGCCAGGCCATCATAGCAGAGGGGGTACCCCTCCACAGAAGGCTGTAGCGCTCGTAGCCCAGCGAATCCATGCTGGGCTGCTTTGCAGAATGTGCCTCTGGTACCCTCCCCGTCCTGGCCTGGCATTGGGAGGCCACCACTATTCCATCTGCAGGTTTAGCCACATTGGGCAGGGTGGGATGGTTGCCACCCATTGAGAAATCCAGATGGCATTTGCAGAGTTCTGACATTTGTTACTTTAATTGGCAACACCATCATCCCCCTTCGCCAAGAAACCACCTCCCAGAAAATAGGCTAGAGGCAGGAACATGTCAGCAGGCCAACACACCGGCTTGTAGTGAGAAATTGTCAGCATGCCGAACTCCAAACCTGCCTCCACCTCAGAATGAAAATTCTGCCCAACATTTCAGGATGATGACCTTTAATCCCATATATTGACTGTGCCCATATGTTGGATACTCTTGTGAAAGCACATGTCTGCAGTCATTTTCACATCTCACCATTAATTTTCTGTTGAAAGAATTAAAAATGACATATATGGAAAATAAAAACAGAATAGCTTGAGCAAGCACAGCAGGCTAGTCAACATTTAAAAGGGAAAAAGATAGGTCTTTTGATGGGAACACATTGCCAAAATTAGTTATGTGTTGTCAAGGAGCAAATGCCAGCTGTCTTTGGCTGAAATTACAGCAACAAAAGTAGCTGTAAGTACATTTTGGTGATGGAAATATAACCCTTGGTGGTTTAGTCCAGGCGTGAGGAAAAACAATCTCTCATGGTCCAGCAATGGTGGTGGAGGAAATGTAGTGTTTTGTGTTGCTGACCTGATTGTTCCTGGGGAAGAGTATGACGTCTGTGTTCAGGATTTAATGGTAAGTTGCTGTCTGCGTTCAGTCCCTGGCTGTGTAAATATGAGTATGCATCTGTATTTCCTAGAGGTTTGACCGGAAATTTGAGGGATGTCTATCTTCACAAACTATCCGGCAAGTCTCATCTGTCGGCCTGTGGAATTGAGGTTAGTCTGCACTAACAAATGCTTGAATTTTACACACACTGGCCGACCATAAAAAAGGTTTCAACTTGGTCAATAAGACTTTGGACAGCATATCACACAGGTGCACAGTATGACCAAGGAAAAGTGATGAGAAATCATTGGCATCTCCCATTGCTCAGAACTCATGTTAAGCTACTGTTTTTATAGCCAGTTCTGGTTCATGACTCACTTCCAAATCAAACTGCATCCAGGGGAGATGAGTTTTATTGAATCCTGTTACGACTCTGGTAGCATTTACACAAGATTATTTACTCAGAAGCTAAATCCAGTCTGCAGCAAAACCCCTTTGGGAATATACCATTTAATAAAACAGAACAGTGCTTTAAGAGTAACCTGTGTGCCAGTCCTTGACAGGTAGATTTCAGATTGAGACAGGTGATGTTCTCATTATACCTGTCCAAACAAATGGGTGATTTTCATTTAGAAATAGCCCGCCAATAGTTAATAGACAGATACATTTCAGAAAAAGCACCTAATCCTCTGCTGGTACCTGTCCAAACAGATATTAATCTATACATTCTTTTAGCCTAGCAATATCTGTGAGATGTGAGGTTTTTGACTTAGTTCTTTCATTTTATGTTCCAGATTGGGTTTATTAATATTGAAAAGAGAGTCTGTTGCAGATCCAGATTGCATTTCAGGAATCCCATCTCATTTATTCATCTGTTTTTACTTATTCACCTTCAATGTTTCCTAAATTCTGTGCTGGTGAGCTCAGAAGTGAACCAAGCAGAGATTGAAGGGTAGATACAGATGCCAAAAAAAAAAAATCATGGAACAGGAAATAGGATAGCATTTACTGAGTGTCAAAAATTCAAGGTCAGCTGAATCGGAAGAGGATCATGCATGGACGGTGAATAACCACTGAGTTTTTATAGCTATTCTCTGGAATGGCATTGTTATGTAGCTTTGTACATTTATATTCCTGAACATTTCACCAAGCATTGGCCTAAAACTACAGGTCAGATTCAGTGGCTGGAATTTTCCAGCCCTGTTGGCGTCAGGCGTCATGGCGAGCCGTGGGGGACAATTTGGCGAAAAGGCTAAAAGTCGGTTTCACGCCATTGTAAAACCAGTTTGCAATTGTCCGCTCCACCTGTCAATGGTGGGGCTGTGTTTCCCCCTGCCGCACGTCGGAAACTTAATTTAAATACATTAAAATATCATTGCAATTCTTGCTCGCCGGAATAATTCCCCCACGCTCGATCATCCAACGGTACATAAGTGACGTGCACCTGGCAAGCTGCACTTCAGTCAGGACTTCGAGGCTTGTTTTCCTGCCTTGCTTCGGGCAGCACTCAGCGCAAGGCTTCGCAGGCCAACACCACATCACTTTTAGTGGGGGCTCATGGGCAGCTCTCTACCTACCAGATCAGCCATAAGGCGGGGGTGGATTTTCAACAGCTGCAGGGCTAGTGCTTGCTTGGGGAAGGGGGAGAAGTGGCCTCTGGCAAGGAAAGAGGCTGCAGAACGAGGGCTATGCTGGCGAAGGGGGTATCCCAGCGTGTGTGTGAGGGCATATGTTGATCCATGTAAGTGGCCTCAAGAGGGTGAAGGCTGAGGATGCAATCTCTAGAGGAGATGAGACCAGATGGAGATGTGAGGGTGTGTGTGTGAGAGAGTGAGTGTTGATGTCCCTTGAGCTGGCAGTGAGTGAGATGCCAATGAATGTGTGATGGGCTTGTGAGTGTGAGTTTAGAGTGATAAGATGGTTGCCACACCCTGGCAGCATGGATGAGATCATTCATCTATTTTCTGCACTGAATGGCCGACCTCTTATGTGCAGCATTGGCACTGACTGTCTCCCAAGCTGGAGTGGTGAAGCTGATGTGCATCCTGTGCCGCAGTCGGGGTAGAGGACATCATGGCATCCAGAAGGCATTCCAGGGATGCGTCCCTGAATCGGGGCTCTGCATGCTTCTTGGCTTTTGGGGCCATGTCTTTACCGGAGCAGTCCTGGGCTGCGTATTGAGAAGTGTGCGTGCGGCTGCAGTTTAAATACGGTGCGCTGCGTGAGGAAGCGCCAAGGTAACGGTGTGGTGGGCAAAGCAGAGACTGCCCGCCAGCGCGATGGCATGTTTCCTGTGGCTGCATAATTAATGAGGTGGGAATTGGACAATACAACACAAAAGCCCGCCATTGCGGCCGCCAGGTAAAACGGCTTTTCTCCTGCCTGCCTTTGCACTTTGTGCAAATCTTGGACGACTCTGTCCAGTCTTTTACTGATCTCCACTTTTTCTCCACTTTCCAGTTTGCCCCATATCTGTGCTGGGAAGAGTTAGTAGGCCACTTGCCCCCACACCTCAGTTACTGCTGCTCTGTAATTGGCTATCGGAAGGCGTGTATGAACCCCCCTGTTGGATTGTCCTCTTATTTTCACTCTCATCCATTGGGAAGTACCTAGCCTTCCCCATGGATCCCTAAGACAAAGGCCAAGATTAGGGGCTTGACTTTTAGCCTCTGCCGGGGCTAGGAACAGAGGCGTGCCAGTTCCCCAGCTCCATTGCGCCCCTGGCCATTGCTTGTGAAAGGGTAGCCAACTGTGTCAATTAAAGGCCCTTAAGATCTGTTAGAAAAGGCTGACTGGGATTTTGCAGTCAACCGCCAGGGTCCTCACAGGCAGTGAGGAACAATGCAGCTGCCTTGAGGTGGCCTCCCAGTAGCAGACCAGTGAAGTGGGAGGTGCAGTACTCCAGGCAGGCTTAGAGGCCCTCCCTGTCTGCCTAGGTATAGCACCAGCCACAGGCTGCCCTGGAGAGGGACTCTCCCTCACCCTCTCCCTAATCCCCTACTACTATGATAACCCGGCTGCAAAGATCATTTTTTCATTTTGAATTTTAAAAATTTGGCATTTGACTTCAATTTGTAGTGCCCTCTCCCTCACTTACCTGCATGGCATACTACTGCTGATTTCCAGCTGGAAGACCTCCGACTGACCCTCCAGCTTCGAGAGCCTGCCCACCATCCTAATTGGATGGCCAGCCCACCCCCTCTACATAAGTTGGCTGTGGCGGGGAAAATCACAATGAGTGACTGTTCCCCACATAGTGCAGACTTCTGATTTGAGCCTGACAGTGGAGTTCAGAAGCTCACACAGAAAATCCTGCTCCAGAAGTCATTTCTGTGGAATGACCTGATTGTACTTCCTTTTAACAAATGAGCCTCACAAATATTTTCTTACCTGATTCTCAGATTACGTTTACTTACTCTACTCATTGTACCACAGATTCTTTATTATTAAGAATAAATAAAATGCCATGGTGTTTACAGTAAGAATTCTGATTTCCACTGTATTTTTTATAAAACTCAGTTGCCCATCTCTAATTTCAGTAATTGGCTTTATTGTGTTTTGATGATTTAATTCTGAAAACGTAAATTCTTCTGATGCCAAATTTGATAAAATCTAGTAACAAGTAATTCAAAACAGGTTTGTGTCCCTAATATAGTACTGAACTTTATTTCTTCCTCCTCATTTATCTTATTCATTGCCTCAGCTGTCTTATATTTGCAAAGTAACAGACTTGTTTCCAGTGCACTGCATCCATTACCTGGAGTTCTTTTAAGACTGTACTCCTCAGTAAAATATACTTTTTTTCCTTTGTTTTATGAAGTGAGAAGTTGTTGGAAAGAAAGAAATTGTGTGTGTTTTTAAAATTTAGGTTCAACAAAATTCTCAAGACACGAAACCTATTTTCAGATGATGTTTTGTTCAAAATTTTATAAATCAATCCAGCATCTTGAAGCTCTGGCTAATTGTAGTACAGAATGTTCACAACTGAGGCAGGCTGCGTATGTACAATAGTAATTACCTGCATCGGAAGCAACAGTTTCACCAGAAGCAACATGTAGCCCTGTGGCAGCAGCCGTGTGTTCCATGTGCCTTGTCACCTAGAGCCTCAGCCTCAGTGGAGGTGGTTTTCTACTTGTCCATATATTTTTTTGAGAAGGAGGATGGGGATTTTAATAAAACCAACAAGAAGTTCTAGTGTGCTGTGTAAGATCTGTTATCTAGCACTGCCTCACTGAGTGTCCAGCAGCATATTTGGGTCAAACCAGGGAGACAAGTTTGGCCTCCATTTAAAACAGGAAATGGGCTAAGTTAGGGATGTCACGACGACCTTAGCACAACTAGGAAGTGTAGAATTTTCTTTTTATAATTTGCGTCTTCATCATTTGGGGACAATTTGCTCAGTTTTGAGATATATAGAGCTGCTTAGCGGATGTTTGCTAGTTTTATAAGAATAAGAGAGTCTCAAGACTACGTTCGTAAATCCAAAAGGCCATTATCCGACAGGGGTGTCAAATTTACATTGCAGGACTTAAGTCATAGGGTTGCATTTTTAAAGGGTGGTGGAGGCTAGACCAGAGGTGGGCAGGCCTGCAATTTCCCGGCACCGACCAGCCTGCCAGTTTGTTGGCATGGTCATTTTAGAAATGGATGTCTGGGGGAGGAGGGAGAGTGGGTAGTGACATCTACCCACCCACAAGCGTTGGGTAGCCAATTAAGGCTATTAAGGACACGGTGTAGATACTGCTGGAAGCGTGAGCTGATAATGTGGTAAGGTGAATGGGACATTGGGACCTTAGTGAACAACAGAACCAACAATGAGGATTGAGAAAGAAACAGAGTCTCATTTCCACTCCCCCCCCCCCCCCCCCCCCCCCCCCCACCCCCCCACCCCGACATTGGGGCTGAATCCCAGACGATAAATGGAAGCAACTTCCTAGGTCAGCGCTCCAGTGACTAGTTTTAGTTTTACCTGTTCAAACAGCCTTTAGAGGACACCTCCAACTTGAGGTGCACTATCTCACCTACCCACATCAGCAGCTCCTACCTCTGACTGTGGGATTACCAATCTCTCATTGCTGGAAGGTCTCCTATTGGCCCTCCAGCAGGAACCCACTCACCGTATTTAATTGGATGTCAGGCAAGCACCCTCACCACTGATTGGCCAGCTGGTCAAAACACGCTGGCTAAGAAAGGGAATAATCTGAACCGAAGTCTCATTCCAGCAGGTATATCGTTCTTGGAAATTTTAAGTTTTTAATGACTTTTCTCAATTTCTCCCCTGCCTCTTTTCTTACTCTTAATCAAATCTTTCTTTCCTTCTTTTTATTTCTCTTTTTGTTCCAGAGTTGACTCTAATTTACTCCTCCCCTATCCTTGCTCTGTTTCTTTCTCAATCCTCAAGCCTCATTGTTGGTCCTGTTGTTCACTAAGGTCCCAGATGTCCCATTCACCTTACCACATTATCAGCTCATACTTCCAGCAATTCACGCTCAAAGACATTTTTATCCTGAAAGGTGAAAGAAGAAGTTTTAACTACTGGGACAGCTGTGAAATGCTCCCTGATAGTGCACTGTGAAGTTACATTAGTACAATCCAATTGTGTGCAATAATGATACTGATAATGCCTGGATTGTTAGAAAATCAAATCTAATGATCTGACCTCGAGAGTCAGTGTCCGATTTAGCTTGTTGCTCTGGGATACATATATGTTCTTCGACTGCCTGGCATCACAGACCCACCTGACCACTCAACTGCTAAAGAAGATGGTTTCATGCTCACTTCTACTTTAATAAAAATATTTCAGGGCAGGCTAAAGGACAGTTTTCAAAAGTGGGGTTGTAGATGTGAGAGAGAGAGAGAAAAAAGTTACTGTCTTCTGATTACACAATATAGGAGCAGGAGTCGACCATAGCCTGCAGTGGGGGATTACCCGCCTCAGTCCCCCAACATAAAAGTTGGCCGGCATGTTGCTGATGTAAAATCCGGGGGTGGCCTGAATTAGTTAAGAGTGGGACCTCCGTCCCTACCAGGGGAGCTGCTGGCAATCTGATTGGCCGGAAGCTCTGTAGCCTGAGCAGTGCCAGAAGATAGCAGTGGCCACAGCTGGGACTATAACCAATCCCCATAAAAAATGAAACTAAGTCTGGGGATTTTGAGCATGCATGGCTGCAGACCCCAGCTGGTCAGGGTGGGGCGGGGGGGGGGTGGTGGGGGCGGCATTGAGGATCATGTTAGATAGGACAAGGGGGGAGGTATAAAGGCATTGTACCATCTTGGGGATGGTGCCACTGATGGGCTCAGGAAACCCTCTGAAAAAAGGTAACCACCCCTCCCCCCACTTCCTGCCCGACAACAGACTGTGTGGACAAAGCTGCCAGGCTGCTCACCTTTCTTCCACCTTCCCGTGCAGGCTGGAAAATTGCGGTGGAAGCAGAATGAGGCCCTTAAGTGGCAACTAATTGGTCACTTAAGGGCCTCAAGAGGCCTAAGGGCAAACAAGCTGCCTGCTGCCTTACTTGCCCCCCATAATACGGGAGACAGATCGGGGTGGGCGGGAAGGCAGCGGGCTGGCCACCTACTTTATTTTATGTGCCCTGTCCCCCTCCCACCTTCAAATATACCGGGGTGGGGGGGAGTGAATGGTGGGGGGAGGCATCAAATTCAGCCTCATGACTGATTTGTGACCTAATGCCATACAACTATTGTAGCCTTTGTGTTTTATAAACTTTAGCAAGTTAAAAAACAGTGAGAGCGGACTGGGGTCAGAGAGAGAGAGAAAGAGAGAGAGAGAAAAAGAGAGGGAAAGAAAGGAAGTTTGCATTCACTTAATGTTGCTTCAAGCTTCAAAGCATTCTAAAGCTTAGTACATATCTTACCTGTATTTCATTGACAATAAGGTCAGTGTTAATTCTGTACACCATGAAACAGAGATTCAAACTTAAAACCTGTGAGACAAAGGTGAAGAAACAGAAAAAAGGACATCAGTATAGTGAAAGCTAGTCTGGCAGCTTCTTTCCTCATTCTAAATGGATTTATTTTTAGTATGTGTGTGCAGCATGACAAGTTTACATGAGCAGTTTCCATTTTATATGTGGAGAAAATAATTTATAATGGAAGTATAAAAATCATGACAATGTATGACTTTAAAATAAAGACTGGATTATATCTGTGAGCCCTGGTACAGTTATGCCCCGACCTCTTAACCTGCTTCACCTGAAAACTGTGCTTGGTTTTGACTTTCCATGTGCAATACCATGGGAGATTGCCTAGTGCATATAAAATGTTTCTGTCACTGTGGCTCTATCCACTCACTCACAATGACATTGTGAAGCTAACAGCAGGATTTCTGAAAATGGTAGAGCGGCTATGTGGAAGCTTTGGTGTATCTCGGCACTGCCATTTTTAAAAGAACGTGTCAACATGAATACAAAATAACCCAAATTGAGTAAAATGTGAATATTTCTGTACTGTGCTCAAATGGATCGATTTTGCATATTTTTAACTCAAACTTCACACTGACAACCTGGAGCATGGATTTGCTTTTTCAGAAAAATATTGTAAAGGAATAAATACTTTTAATCATTAAAAAATGTGGGAGGAAGAGATTAGAAGTTACTTGTATTTGTGCTCAAGTAATCTACAGCTGATGACTATAATACATATTAGATTATCCCCCAAAAAATCAGAGATTTTTCTTGAAATGAGTTGAAATTCTAAAAATTTTAGATGTTTAAATTAATTATTCCAGAACGATTTTTCTGCCTTATGAAATAACTGTGACTCATCCTATTGACTGAAAATATAAAATTGACAATAATATAACATTTTCTGAAATAGGCAGTTGCCAAGGTATCTAGAAAGCACTTTTACGTTAATAGCCTTAATTTCATCTTCTGACAAAGAATCGAGTAACTATTCCGCAATAGAAAGATATAAAAGAATTTGTTTCATCAAGACTTGAAATATGCTGTTCAATTTATCTAAAAATGAGGTGTCAACCTGGTGAAGCTACAATACAGAACTACTTCTGTGCCAAACAGCATAAGCAGCGTGCAATAGACAGAGCTAAGCGATTCTACAACCAACATCTATGCTCTGCAGTCCATACACATCCAGTCGTGAATGGTGGTGGACAATTAAACAACACATAGTGCAAAAGATAAGGCTGAAGCATTTGCAACAATCTTCAGCCAGAAGTGCTGAGTGGATGACACATCTGAGCCTATTCCAGAGGTACCCAGCATCACAGTTGCCAGCCTTCAGCCAATTCGACTCACTCCACATGATATCAAGAAATAGCTGAAGGCACTGGATACTGCAAAGGTATGGGCCCTGACAATATTCCGGCAATAGTGCTGAAGACTTGTGCTCCAGAACTTGCCGCGCCCCTAGCCAAGCTGTTCCAGTACAGCTAAACACTGGCATCTACCCAGCAATGTGGAAAATTGCCCAGGTATGTCCTGTACACAAAAAGCAGGACAAATCTAATCCGGCCAATCACCGCCGCATCAGCCTACTCTCAATCTTCAGTAAAGTGATGGGTCATTAATAGTGTTATCAAGAGGCACTTCCTTGGCGATAACCTGCTCACTGACGCTCAGTTTGGGTTCCGCCAGAGTCACTCAGCTCCTGACATTACTACAGCCTTGGTTCAATCATGGACTAAAGAGCTGAGGTGAGGTGAGAGTGACTCCCCTTGACATCAAGGCAGCATTTGACCGAGTGTGGCATCAAGGAGCCCTAGCAGAATTAGAGTCAATGGGAATCAGAGGGAAAACTCTCTGCTGGTTGGAGTCATACCTAGCACAAAGGAAGATGACTGTGTTTGTTGGAGGTCAATCACCTCAGACCCAGGACATCATTGCAGGAGTTCCTCAGGGTAGTGTCCTAGGCCCAACCATCTTCACCTGCTTCATCAAAGACCTTCCTTCCATCATAAGGTCTGAAGTGGCAATGTTGAGTGGGACTGCACAATGTTCAGCACCATTCGTGACTCCTCAGATACTGAAGCAGTCCATGTCCAAATGTAGCAAAACCTGGACAATATCCAGGCTTGGGCTGACAAGTGGCAAGTAACATTTGTGACACACAAGTGCCAGGCAATGACCATCTCCAGCAAGAGAAAATCTAACCATCGCCCCTTGACATTCAGTGGCCTTACCATCGCTGACTCCCCCACTATCAACATCCTGGGGTTACCATTGACCAGAAACTGAATTGGACTAGCCATATAAACACTGTGTCTACAAGGGCAAGTCAGAAGCTAGGAATCCTGCAGCGAGTAACTCAGCTCCTGACTCCCCAAAGTCTGTCCACCATCTACAAGGCACAAGTCAAGAATGTGATGGAATACTCCCCACTTGCCTGGATGAGTGCAGCTCCAGCAACACTCAAGAAGCTTGAGACCATCCACGACAAAGCTGCCTGCTTGATTGGCACCCCTTCCACAAACATTCACTCCCTGCATCGTTAACAAACAAGCAGCAGTGTGTAGCATCTACAAGATGCACTGCAGGAACTCACCAAGGCTCCTTAGGCAGTACCTTCCAAACCCACAACCGCTACCATCAAGAAGGACAAGGGCAGCAGACACATGGGAATACACCACCTGGACGTTCCTCTCCAGGCCGCTCAGCATCCTGACTTGGAACTATGTCACCGTTCCTTCACTGTCACTGGGTCAAAATCCTGGAAGTCTCTACCTAACAGCACTGTGGGTGTACCTACACCACAGGGACTGCAGCAGTTCAAGAAGGCAGCTCACCACCACCTTCTCAAAGGCAATTCGGGTTGGGCAAGGAATGCTGGCCTAGCCAGCAACACCCCATCCCATGAATGAATATGAAAAAAACACAACTTCCTGGGTTTAATTTCATACTATGCCATCGTTTCATTTGTTTTCATTTGCAACTAGTTGCCTATGTAGTTGTTGATACACAATGGAAAATTTAAAAATGGGCTGTAACGACTATGTTTTTCAGGTAAACTAAGTGAAATGAAATCAATAAATTTGTAAAGAGACCATCATGGAAGAGGTCATGGGCAATAACCTACTAGAAACTAGACTAGAATGTCTCAGGAAAAGTCGTCAAAATGGACACCAGTTACTCAGTGTCACTTGATGGTGACATGAAACCAACTTATTGAAAGCAGCTTCATATATCCTACTTTGGATCAGAGATGTTTCCAAATATGTTTTTCTACCTCTGCTCTCATCCCTAAAAATTCAAATCTCAATTCCAATGGCACATCAGTATTTGTATTTTCAGTTGGTTTCCATGTGAATTATAGAATTGATCTTTTTTTGCTGTCTAAGCTCTTCATTAATGTGATGAAATGTGACAAAAGGTGGTGAAAAGATAAAGCAGCAGTGATTCCAGCAGTAATCGCCTGTGATTATTGAAATTGATTCATTTTAACATCTGTAAAATGTAGGTGCCCTTGTACAGTAAATGTCAAGTTTGAGGACTTATGGGTTCCTTCATCAAGGTGGACAATATCTGTTTAGCCACCTCTGCTTCCCCATTCCCTTTTCCCATCTCACCAAATTTCCCTCCAATTCCTATTCATCCTATCCCTGAATCCTCTCTCTGTCTCTTCTATTTCTCCATAATCTTACAAGTCTGTCTAATGCTTTTACCTCTTTCTCCCTTGACAGCATTCCCACTAAAATCCTGACCTTTGAATTTCCCTTTCTGGTCCTCATGCTCGAGGATATTGTAAATTGTACCCTCTCTTCAGACGTAGTTCCCCTTTATTTCAAAACTGCTGTTATCATTCCTCTATTCAAAAATTCACCCTTGCCCTCTCTGTCCCTGCAAACTATCACCTCCTGTCTAACCTTGTAAGGTAGCCTAGTGACTATGGTACTCGAATAGTAATTCAGAGGTTCTGACTTCAAATCCAACCATGGCAAGTTGTGAACTTGAGTCCAATAAACCTAGTTATTTACAAATTAGCATCAGAAAAACAATATTGTGAAAGCTGCCTGATTATAATGAAGCCCAAGTGATTTATTAATGACCTTCCTGAAATGAATACCAATCTGACACACAAATGAATCCAATGCAAATAAATGCTGAATTGCCATTGTTACCCACATCCCAAGAACAAATAAAATAATATCCTGCCTTTCCTATTCAAAGTCCATGAATATGTTGTTGACCCTTAGATCTGTATTTAGCTCTCCCACAAATCCTTTTGCAACCTTTAGTCAAGTATCTGCCCCTTTCACAACATTAAAATGGCCCTAATCAATGTTTCAAATATCATTCTCTGTGACTGTGACCATGGCATAGTATTCCTCCTTGTCCTCCTCAACCTTTCTGCAGCCTTCAACACAATTGTCTGCATCATTCTCCAAAACCTTTCTTACATTGTTCAATGTGGTAGCATTTGGTTTGACTCTCCAGTTGTATATGTTCCCCAAGGATCCATTCTTGGACATCCCCTCCTCTTTCTCACTGAGGTGGTGCTCCCTGAGAACATCATCCATACACATGGTATCAGCTTCCACATGTACGCTGAAGGCATTCAGCCTTACCTCTCTACTGCCTCTGGGCTGTTAGACTGCTCGTCTGACCTGCCATTGTGGATGAGCTGCAATTCCCTCCAGTTAAACAGTAGGAGGATTGGAAACATTGCCTTTGATCCCACTACAAACTCCTTTCATTTGCTAATGTCTCCATCCATTCCCTGGCCACTGACTCAGGCTGAATCAGACTGCTTGTAATCTCAGTCTCTGGGGCTAATCTCTGGCTTTATATTTTCTTCATCAGTAAGATCGCCTACTTCCTTGCCCTGCCATTGTCTCCATCCTCAATTCAACCCACTTGCTGATGAGACCTTCGTCCTGCTCACTTGGCTGATCTCCCTTCCATTATTCTTCATAAGCTTCACTTCTTTTCTGCTCTCATCCCATCCTATATAAAATCCCACTCACCCATCACCTTTGTCCTCAGTGATTTACATTGGTTCCTAGCCACCCTGGCCTTCAAATCTAAAATTTCCATTCTGTTTAAATCATTCAATGATTTTACTCTTCCCTCCAGCTCATCAATTGCCTACAACTTGTCAGTCCTGTGATCCTCGAATCTTGTGCATTACCCCTCTGTTTGACCCACCATTCACAGTCATGCCTTCAACTGTCTAGCCCTTGAGCTCCAGAATTCCTTCCCTAAACACTACAATGTTACAACATTTCCATATTACAGCAGTGATTACACTTCAAAAGCACTTCATTAGCTGTGAAGTGTGTTGAGACTTGCGACAGTCATGAAAAGAGCTATACGAAAATAAAGCTGGGATTTTCCGCTCCCATCTGCGGTGGGCGTCGTAGCGGGCGGGAGCGGAAAATATCGGAAGATCACAAAAATTGGCTTCACTTCATCATAGAGCCAGTTTACGATATTCTGCTCCACCTGTCAATGGCAGGCCGCGTTTCCCACTGCCGCACGTCAGGAAGCTAATTTCAATACATTACAGTCTGATTACATGCCCTGCTCACGGGAATCATCCCCCCCCATACTGGAACATGAGCTCACAAATCACGCCGACGTGTTTCACAACATAAATGCAGCTGACGACCTGCACCTCGCTCGGGACTTCAAGTTTTACTTGCCTATCTTGCTTCGTGCAGCACTAACAGTCATCAGCGCCAGGCTTTGCAGGCAGTACCGCATCGCCTTTAGGTGGGGCTCACAGGCAAGTCTCTACCTACCAGACCAGTGGTAAGGAGGGGGTGGCTCTTCCACGGCTGCAGGGCTAGGGCTTGCTTGATAACGGAGGAGAAGTAGCCTCAGGCAAGGGAAGAGGCTGCAGGGCGAGGGCTGCACTGGGGAAGGTGGGTATCCCAGTGTGTGTGTGGGGGCACAGGTCGATCTGTGCAAGTGGCCTCAAGATGGTGAGGGCTGAGGAGGCAGTCTCCAGAGGAGATGAGACCAAATGGAGATGTGAGGGTGTGTGGGTGAGAGAGTGAGTGGTGATATCCCTTGAGCTGGCAGTGAGTGAGACGCCAGTGAATGTGTGAAAGGCTTCTGATGATGTGAGTTTAGAATGATGAGGTGGTTGACTTGTCCTGGTGGCACGGATGAAATCATTCATCCCCTTCCTGCACTGGATAGTCAACCTGTGTAGTTTTGGCACTGATCACCACTGCCACCGCCTCCCAGGCTGAAGTGGTGAGATTCCTGGACCTCCTGTGGCCAGAGCGGGGGTAGAGGACATCACGGCAGGCCTCCAAAAGGCATTCCAGTGATGGGTCACAGAACTCTTCTTGGTTTTCGGGGCATTGTCTTCACTGGAGCAGTCCTGAGCTGAAAGCATTGAGAATTGTGTACAAGGCTGCAGTTTAGATATAGCACCCAGAGTGAGGAAACCGTGAGGTAACGGCATGGTGAGTGGTTCAGAGGCCGTCCGCCTGCGAGACAGTGTGTTTCCTGTGGCTACATAATTATGGAGGTGGACGATATGGCGTGTAAACCTGCCATTGTGGCTGGCAGGAATAAAGCCTTTTTTCACGCCTGCCACCACACTTAGTGCAATTCAGGGAAAAGTCCGGCCCAAGTCTGTGTTTCTTTCTTTCTTTAACTCCTCTTGGCTCTCCAAACAGGAGCAAAATGCTGCAGATGCTGGAGATCTTAAATTTTTTTTTAAATTGCTGGAAATATGCGGCTGGTCTGACAGCTCCTGTGGAGAGAGAAACAGAGTTAACGTTTCAGGTTGATGACCTTTCATCAGAACTGGAAAATGTTAGAAATTGAAAGGGAGACCTGACAGGTGAGCAAATTTAAGGGTGAAGGTCTCAGCAGCAAGTGGGTTGAAATGAGGATGGAGACAATGGCAGGGCAAGGAAGTAGGCGATCTTACTGATGAAGAAAATATAAAGCCAGAGATTAGCCCCAGAGACTGAGATTACAAGCTGTCTGATTCAGCCTGAGTCAGTGGCCAGGGAATGGATGGAGGCGTTAGCAAATGAAAGGAGTTTGTAGTGGAGCCAAAGACCATGGTTCCAATCCTCCTACTGTCTAGCTAGAGGAAATTGCAGCTCATCCACAATGGCAGTAGAGAGGTATGGCTGAATGCCATCAGCGTACTTGTGGAAGCTGATACCATGTGTATATATGATGTTCCCAGGAAGCAGCACTTAAATGAAAAAGTGTCGAGAATGGATCCTTGGGGAACACTGCTACATATAATCTGTCTACAACTGGAGGTATTAAGCAAGTAGGAGGTGAAGTGAGGAGGGGAGGAAAGAACAAAAGGGAAGGTTTATGATGGGGTGAAAGTCAGGAGAATTTAATTTACAAAAGGAATGATGGCGAAAGGCAAAAGGAGATGGTAATGGGACAAGTAAAGAAACAAAAAATTAGTCTTGAGGCGTAAATGGGAAAAGCAGAATCATTACCAATGATTGCCATCCAGAAACAGGGAGAAGGGGCTATAATCTGAAATTGTTGAACTCAAAGCTGAGTCAGGAAGGCTGTAAAGTGCCTAATCTAAAGATGAGGTTCTATTTCTTAAGCTTACATTGAGTTTCAATGGAGCGGTGTAGGAGACCGAGGACAGAGAGGCGTGAGTAGCAATGGGGTTGAGAATTTAAAGGACAAGCAACTGGAAGCTAAGGGTCAGGCTTGTAGACTGAATTGATATGTTCTGTAAACTGATCACCCAATCTGCGTTTAGTCCAGTGTATTAGACTAAATTGTGAATTGTGAGTACAGTACACTAAATTGAAAGAAGTACATGTAAATCGCTATTTCACCTGGAATGAGGGTTTCGGGCCTTGGACAAAGGGGAGGAAGGTAGTAAAGATGTTGCATCCCCTGCACTTGTATGGAAAGGTGCCATGGGAAGGGGAAGGTTTGTTAAGGACGACTGAGGAATGAATCAGGGTGTCACAGATGGAATGGTGCCTTCAGAAAGGTAAGGGGGGAATGATATGTTTGGTAGTGGCATCATGCTGGTCATGGTAGAGCATCTGTTAAATGTGAGGTTGATGGCATGGGAGGTGAGGACAAGGGAAATTGTACTGTAAGTTTGGGGGTGTGTTGAGAGCAGAAGTAGGGGAAATAGAATGGACACTGACAAAGGACCTGTCAACCACAGTGGTGGGGGTGAACCCTCACTTGAGGGAAAAGGAAGACATACCTGAAGCACTGGTATGGAGATGGTGTTGGCAGATCAGATACGATGTAGAACTTGGGACGAGGGAATAGAATCCCCACTGGAAGCAGGGTGGGAGTTAGTGAGCTTATAGTGAACAAATATTGATCATCACTCCACCGCCTTTTTCTTCAAGACTTTCTTCATCACCTATCTTTTTGAACAACTTGGGTCATCCTTCCTAATATCTCCTGATCTATGCTGAGTTAGCTGATCTCAGCTGGGATGACATTAAGGTGCTGCAATTGGATTCAATATCCTTGGGCTAGAGAAGGAAGAATCAGCCAGTGTTCCTGATTGCTACTCAGGGATCCGTGCTGAAAATATGTGCATGTGAGGACAGGATTAGGTTTAGCTGTGGGGCCTTTATGGTTGAATAGTTTGTGACATTTGCTGTTCACGCTCACACATCAACAATAACTGCTTGGGCAAAGCAGTGGATATTGCTGACATCTATAAAACTATCCCAGCAGGAGTTACAATTTCCTGAGATAACGAATAAACATTCTTTAAGGTTCATTATGTTGTGCCTCCTTGGATTATTGTCACGTTCTCCTTTCCTTTTCCTAATTCTACACAAACTACTGCCCTCAATGCACAATATTCATTTCTGTATTATTATAATAATTGTATAATCCACACTGCAGTGCGACTTGCGGTTTCAACACATCACAAAATAATCTTTCTTTGATCTATGCTGCATGTCTCAAGGCAGCATGGGATGCCAGTGTGGTAACGTGAGGTCATTATACTGCTGTCTCCCTGAGTGCCTGTGATGGTGGATTTATTAGCAGTACCTAGCATGAGCCGTACCTACCAGAGTAACCAGTAGGAATATGTTTCTATCTGTCCGTGCAATTAATACACCAACAGTGTGCCAGTGTTTTGTGATATTGGGACTACCTTGTGCACGATCTGATTATTTTATTTCTTTTCATTTCTTCTTTTGTCCTGGGGGTTTGTCTGTTTTCTTTGCTTGCCTACTGGGCTCATTTGGATGTATTCAAAGCATTACTGTACAAGAAGGCTACACATTTTGGGGCCATTCCAATCTGATCAAACAATGCACGCAGCAGAAATGCTCGTGAATCTGGACCTTGACCTCTATTTGGAGAGTTTACATCTGACACAAAATCTCACAAAATACAGTGAATTGCAAATGTTTCTTTTTGCCAAAAGAGTGCTTAAGGATAGATGTAGGCTATTTCCTTGTTAAACTCGGTAAGTTTTGATGTCGCTCAATGTACATTATTGAGATATGCTCGAAGTGGACAACTTGTGCCCAAATAAATGAAGAGAAAAATGCCGAGCAAAATGCAGTGTTTTGATATTAATTGTGCTAGATTGACCAATGACTTAAATTTAATTGCTGCATCAGAACCACTGTCATATCTACCTCCGCTCAAGCCCTGCAATCTAAAACACAAACTTCTCAACTGTTGAGAAAAAGTAGCTAGAATTTGACTGATATCTATCCTAAGATAAAAGCAAAATAGTGCAGATACTGGAAATATGAAATAAAAACAGAAAATGCTGGAAAAAACTCAACAGGTCTGGCAGCATCTGTGGAGAAAGAAGCAGTGTTAATGCTTTGAGTCTGTATGACTCTTCTTCAGAGCTAAAGGCACCAACCTAGCTAGGACAGATTGCACCTATTTATCTGTAACACGACAAAAACTTGCATAACGAACATAGTTATTATAACCGTCTGCTTATAATATTTCTAAGATGGTAGTCTATTGGGGCGCTTATGCAGACAGTCGTTAAGTTGGATATTGGTTTCAAACAACAATATTGTATATTCTAGTATGTGCACAGTACTAATAAATGTTATTTTCAATTTATCTTTAACTGTGCTGTAGTATATTTTAAATTGTTTGTCGTATTCCCAATTATCTCCACTTTTTAACTAACAGCGCTGATTCTATAAGTATGTTTTGGTATGTAAGAAGGCGAGCCCAGACAATGAAACTCCAGTTTTGTGACAGCATTGTTTTGCAATCTGTTGGTTACATAGCAGCTTAACATTTGTAATCGTGGTGAAAATTGGCTGTTAAGAACTTGTTACTTTTTTTTAACATGGTGGTTTATTGAACATAGTTACTTAATAATCATCTTTAGTATTGTAAATCGATGAAAGCAGTAATGAGTCTGATGAGAATAAATTTCAATTACAGTGCTCCCCTAGCATAAAATTCTTTTTTGATGTGGTGGAATCCAGCTACAAGGCATCACGAGAACAGCCACCTCTGTGTTTCCTTTCAGCTGTTCCATAATGAATAGCGAATTGTGCAAACGGCAGTCCAATTTACGTGGTGGGAAATTGGATGGACATACTGGAGGCACAGTCATGTTTGCTTAAAAACAGCAAAGAATACAGAGATTAATAGTACTAAATAAGGTCAGCTTTGTGTTGTTTGCTCTCTGAGCCAGGGTAGTGAAAATATTACTTTGAGTTTGCAAGAAAAAGGCTTGTTAATCCTTGAGAATAATTCCAAACATTGCTCACTCAAATACAGGAAATTCTTATAGCCCATCACAGTGAAGGGGATAAAAAAAAGCTAACTTTATGTGGCTAATTTTTGCATGCTTTGCTGGAGATTGGCATTTACAAAGCATAAAGAATGTGCTGTAAAATGTTGTAGGTTTTTATCATTGTGCAGAAAGCTCGACCACCAAGCGCTGTTAAATTATACAAAAGTGCATTCTTTGTGAGTCTTTTGAGGTGCTAATCAGTGGAATGTGAGCCGAGGCCCTCGAGCCAGTCAGAAACTATTTCATTATTGGGATGTTGTGTAATCAAACTGTGGCAAAAATGTTGCTGTAGACTTTCAGCACAGTTCTCTTCCAAACGAACAACCGAAATGTGATTTTTGTTTTGTGTGCTCGTGTGTTTGATATTACTCTGGTAATATGCTGTGAAAGGGATCTCAGTGGTTTTAGGCAGTAAGAACAAACAGCCTACTTACTGTTGACTGGTGCACATGGAGGTGACAATTTTTTGAATGTAAGATCAGATGTTTCACTTGGACCTCAACGCCCCCCCCCCCTCCCCGCGCCCCACACACACACACACACCCCACTCCATTCCTCTCCACTCCCCGTCTACCAATAACTAGGGTTCCCTTTCTGACAACGAACCTCAGCTTTTCCTGGTGCAGAATGAACTTTGCTCCTCTTGTGCAGAAGGCAGCACAACATAAGTAGTTAGTTTCTAGATTCTTTTACATCAGCTGAGAAGCTGCTCTAATGCTGCCAGAAGCTCAGAAATCAATTCTAACAGTTGACTGTCTTGGGATGATTTGGGAGTATGCACGCGACAAGAATAGAGTCCGACACTAAATTAATAATCCACCAGTGCCTCCACCACAGACTACTTGGCTACCCCTTTATTTGTCTAAATGTTTATAGTCACACTGATGTGGAGGAGAGAATTTTGCACATGGGTAATACTTGTGTCCATAACTTGAAATGTTTGCAGTGAAGCTAGACTTGCAAACAGTTATGCTTTGTCCATATCCACAGAGAATGGGCAAAGCCTGTCAGCCACGGTTCAAGCTATGGTTGAATAGTTTCAAGTCAGTCATTGTGCTTCATTTTAATTTTCTGTTTCCATTTCATTTAGCATTTGATGTTGTGGGATTGCAACTGTACCTGCTATAAACACACATTTATGCAGAAAGGCTTCTGTGATTGTTGGAGGTGCCTCTTTATGCAAATGAAACGGAATAGAAATTAAGTAATTTGCTCCAAGATGTAATGTAATCTGCAAATGCAAGGTGTGAAAGTGTGATTTAAAAAGAATGTTCTTCTGCCTGAATTTAAATTAGAATCTATTAGCCTAAGAATCCAAGTTCCAGTTACATTATTCTTCATTAAAATTAAGGTAGAGGTGGGTGGGGGGCCAGTTAGCTTATTTGGCTAGACGGCTAAGTGTGTGAATCAGTTTAGTGCCAACAACGTGGGGTTCAGTCCCCATTCCAGCTGATGTAGATTTGGAGCCTGCCTCCTCACCTTACCCACAGAAGAACTCATGACACTTTGCTGTGGTTTGCTGAATAATTGCCAAGGACCTTCCTTCAGGTAGGGAGCTCAAGAAGAAGTGGGGCGTCTTCACATTTATTTTGACCAGTTATTAGCAAACATAAATCTTGAATGCTGCTCACCTAACTCCTGTAGCACCATTCATAAAAGTCAAGGCACATCACCAAGTGCGTATTCACTAATAGGCTAAATATTCAGAATTAAATTTAAGGAAGCCTGTTAATCCACAAGATGAAATAACAATCCATTCGGAGCTGTGGACCACAGGAATCACAAAGTAAATTTTGGCAGGTAACATTGCTAATAGTGAATTGTGACTGTTTCTAATTATTTAATTACAAGTACTAATTGCAGAGAAAGTGCAAGCGATTTTGACAAAATTGAAACTGAAGTTTTGTATATTCTATTGATGCATTTGTTTCAGGAAAGATTCCTCCCACAGTAGCCTCACATTAAAGTCCAAGGAATATTGCCAACAAATTATTTTACAACAAAATCACTGACATTTAAGCTGGTTATTGTACCAAACTTGTGGCAAGTTGATAAGTAAATAATTTTTGGTTAATTTTCTAACTTCAAAATTAAAATAAAATCGGTTATATTTAGAATGTTAAATATCAAAGCTTTATTTTCAGGATGTTTGTCTCTGTAACTTTAATGGGCGGGTATGATATTGTTTCAACCTTGCTTCCTTGAAATGCTTGTCCTTTATTTCCTCGCTACTGATCCCTGCATTTTCAGCCAGAGAGCATATTCAGTCTTTGCATTTTCATACATTTCTTCAGTGCTAAGTTGGAACCATGACAAAGGTGCCAGCTATATTGTGATTTTCTTTGAATTAAACCCTGTAAATTAACACAATTAGCAAAGCATCATCCTGTTAATTAGCTCCCAGTGTCTGGTGCAATGGTTTGCTAATGCCGGAGAGGGTGTCAGATGGGAATCGACATGCTGTTCTGTTACCAGGCAAACAGTATGTTGCATTTGTTTAGTAGAGCAAGGCTACAGCAGCCGCATCTGATGCCTCATCCAGGCTGTGAACAGCTAAAGAGGGGGAGGAGATGAGGAAGGGGGTGGGAGCTGTAAAAAAAGACAGTAATAATTCAGAGTGGAGCAGTGCCACAGATGCTTCAATTCAACTGGGCCTCCCCCTTATCACAGAATCTGTGCCAGAGGGCACTGGACTGTTTGTGAAAAATCACTTTTTGTAATATGATCAAGATTAAAGGAGCCTGTTGATACAGCTGCACCAAAACACTAATGTGTACCATGCTCAGGTAAGACTTGGATAGAGTTAGCTGATGCTTTTGGTAGTCTCTCTATGTATTTGAGGATTTGGGGGAATGAAATATATCATGCCGCAGATTGCCACAGATATAATGTAACTTTAAATATCTCTGCTCAGCTTAATAAATAGTGTTTGAGTTTGTGTGAGAACGGCAGGATTAGGCTGCCCAGTGCCTTTTGTACCCTGAAGGCTGCTAAAGAAAGAGGACTGGCAGACAAGTGACGCTTGTTTTTTCAGAGCTTCGACAACAGGACTAAGAAGCAAAAGGGCCAGTTGTAATTCATGCCGAGTTGTAGGCTTTGTGTGATGAAAGCGATGGAGCGCTGCCTGGGAGATTGCTTTGCTGCACTCTGTGAAGCAGATTTGAAACTGTCTCAGACCACTCAGATGAGAGTTGGATTATAGAATGACCTGAAATGTCTGTGTCATATTGTTCTGCACAGGGTGCATTATACCGCGCTAACTAGGTGTTCAGTATAAAATCAAAAAGGTATCCTAGGAGTGATATGTCAGCTGTGTCTCATATTTTATATTAAAAAGAAAACGGAAACTGTATTGAGAAGCAACCAGCAAATGCAGTTTCTCTGATTGCTGTTCAGTAACAGAGACTGTTGTGGGATGCAGTAATGTGATGTTTTTTATAAATTAAAAAGATAAATGTAATGTTAGCCTTGTATTGCAACATGTCACGAATAATTTTCCATTTTTATTATAATGATCATGATAGACTTAGACAACATATGAATCATTAGCTAATGATACCTGTAGTGTTGTTGTTTAAATTTATCACAAAATAAACTAAAACGGTTGTGCAGGCATAAAGTAATTTAAAGCTAGATGCAATTTAAAGGTGCACCAGCCCCCAGTCTGTCATATAATTCCTTCCCATCTAGGTAGAAGTTGATGAAGGTTACCATAAAAATATTTTATTCCTTTGTTAAATCCCTCCTGAAGAGATGTAACTTTTTCCAATTGGGATTTGGTTTCAGTCACGCAGTTTGTGTACTTGTGCTGCTGACCTTCATCTCCAAGTACCTGCCAATCATTGAGCCTGTGGTGAAGGATGGAAGCCGGTGGCATGACTGGATGTTCTTGATTTTAGTCTTTATCGCAAGGTGGATGGCGTTTAGAAAGAAGTTTTTCACAGTTAGACCTCTTTTGTGGCTTGCTGTGCATGCAGAGATGTGCTTATTAAGCTTTAGCTTAAGTAAATAAGATTTAAGACAAATAAAAATTTAAATACCTGGTGAGACATCATTGCTGAAGGTGAGAAGTCAGCAGTCACTTAACTCCATTAAGTCACCATGTAAATTCATGTAAACATTCAGTGCCACAATAGGTTAGCCCAGCATTCAAAGTGTCAGTTTTTAATGGATTAAAATATTGTCTTTTGCAGGCTTGAAGATGCAGTGGACGCCGGAGCATGCCCAGCCTCTGAGCCAGTGGCCGGAACAGCACTTTGACATCTCCTCCACCACTCGTTCACCAGCCCACAAAGCAGACGTGTTTAGAGGCCATCTGCAACGCACCTATCAGTATGCCTGGGCCAACGATGATATCTCTGCACTGACTGCCTCAAACCTGCTGAAAAAATATGCAGAGAAATACTCTGGAATTTTAGAAGGCCCCAATGAGCGATCTATCTTAAGCAGCTACTCAGAGGGGCCACCAGGACTGGTTAATGGACGGAAAAATGAAGGCGAGCCTTGGCAATCTTCAGTGAACTCTGAAGGTGTGTACCCTATGAGCTGTGTTCCGGATGTCATAACTGCAAGTAAATCAGGAGTGACCACTACCCTTCCACCGACAGATGCTCCTGGAAATATAGGGAGCTCTCCTGGAGTAGCCAGCAACCTGCCAGAACCAAGCTATTCCAGCAGTACCTGTGGTAGTCTCCATTCTGGGCTCCCACCAGTCGGTGCATCTCAGGAATATGCCACAGCTTACAATGGCTCTTATCTGCATTCAAGTTATAGTAGCCAGTCAGCTCCAGCACTTCCATCACCTCATCCATCACCTTTGCACAGTTCTGGCCTTCTGCAGCCCCCCCCTCCTCCCCCTCCCCCTCCCCCTCCTCCTTCCTTAGTCCCAGGCTATAGTACTGGCTCCTCCAACATTTCTGGCACTGTGTATAATTATCCTTCAGCTGGCTACCCCCCACAGACTCCTGTTGGCCCTGGATACAGTCCTGGTGCAGCCCCACCTCCTTCTGCATATCTGCCATCAGGCATTGCTGCTCCAACTCCTCTCCCTCCAACCACTGTACCAGGTTACAGTTACCAGAGTCATGGCTTACCACCAATTGCTCCATCACCACTTAGTAACAGTTCAGCCAATTCCCTGAAAAGAAAAGCTTTCTACATGGCCGGACAAGGAGAAATGGACCCTAGCTATGGAAATTACAGTTACGGACAACAGCGGACTGCGCAGAGCCCCATGTACAGAATGCCAGATAATAGCATTTCAAACTCAAACAGAGGAAATGGCTTTGACAGGAGTGCTGAGTCGGCATCTCTAGCATTTAAACCAACAAAGCAGCTGATAGTGACTGATCAGCAAAGAAAATTCAGCAGCCAGTCAAACAGGGCCCTCACACCCCCTTCGTACAGTGCTGGTAAAAATTCCTTGGGACCATCAAGATCAACTGAATCCTTTGGCAAATTCACCTCGCCGGTAATGAATGAACGTAGTGATGAGCATAGACAGCTCCTCCCACATCCAATCCAAGGCCCAGGCATTCGTGCAGCTACCTCATCTAACCGGCCAGCTGATGAACAGTTGAAGAACACTGACTCACATCTTATAGAACTTGTAACCAATGAAATTATAAACCAAGGGCCTCCAATAGACTGGAGTGACATAGCAGGCCTTGAAATGGCCAAGGCAGCTATAAAGGAGGAGGTTTTATGGCCCATACTGAGGCCTGATGTTTTCACCGGACTCAGTGCTCTACCTAGAAGCATCCTTTTTTTTGGTCCTCAAGGAACAGGCAAAACGTTATTGGGCAGGTGCATAGCTAGTCAGCTGGGGGCCACCTTCTTCAGAATCAATGGCTCAGCACTTATTTCAAAGTGGCTGGGGGAAGGGGACAAAATCATTCAGGCTTCTTTCCTTGTGGCACGCTGTCGTCAGCCCTCAGTCATTTTCATCAGTGAAGTTGATTTGCTTCTTTCGTCACAAGTGAACGAAGAACCCAGTCCCATCAGCCGTATTAAAACAGAGCTCCTCATGCAGCTGGACACTTCAGTGACCTCTGTGGAGGATCAGGTTGTGGTAATTTGTGCCACCAGTAAACCAGAAGAAATAGACGAAGCTGGTCGCAGATACTTTATGAAACGACTTTTAATCCCATTACCTGACAGTACAGCAAGGCACCAGATGGTAATACACTTGCTCTCACAGCACAACTACTGCCTCAGTGACAAGGAGATTGCACTGATTGTGCAGCGTACTGAGAGCTTCTCTGGCTTGGATGTAGTTCGACTGTGTCAGGAAGCAATGGTAGGCCCTCTCCATGCCATGCAGGGCACAGACCTTTCAGCCATCATGCCTAATCAGTTAAGGCCAATCACTTACCAGGACTTCGATAACGCTTTTTGCAAGATCCAGCCGAGCATTTCCCAGAAAGAGCTGGACGTGTATGTTGAATGGAACAAAATGTTTGGCTGCAGCCAATGATAAGCCTGTGAATATGCAGTGATCATTGGTCACAGTAATGTGCTACATAGGGATTAGAAACCCCTTTTTCAGTAGTATTACAGTTGAAAAAGGTACTAAGGAGACAACAGTGACCTTGGCATATGACTAAGAGTCAGGGTAAACTTGAAGGAAGAGCGCAAGATGTCAGAGCTACTCAAATGTAAGCTGTATATGGAAAAGCTTATGTTGATGCTTAGTTCTTCTCAAACAAGACGACGCTCACCAAGGTGCAGAGAAAAGTGGGTTGTTTTCAAAGGACAGGAACCCTCTGTGTTGATTCCATTCTGCTGTTCTTGAGATTCAGTTGCTGTCAAGTGCCTGAAGTGGTGCTTTATTTTTTTGTTTGCCTCACAATTCAGTAGGTGGCATGTGCTAATACAAGAGCTTTAACTTTAAACAGTTTTGAACTAAATGTTTATTGAGAAATGAACGGTTGTAATAGGAGGTGGCTAGCCAGCTTTTGCCATTCTTAGGACAACAGTATTCCTCAATCCTGTCTGTTCTGCAGTATCACCTGGGAACAGTTAAAGCAGGGTATTGATAATCTGGACCTTAATTTTAGCAGTTCAGTTCTTTTAATGTTCTGTCCGCAAATACTCAGGAAAGTGATTGTGATTTGTACCTCAAAGGAATGTGTTGAAAGCACTATGTACTGCTGAGAGTCATAGGCTGGGTTTCTCATTACTAATATTACTGTATGTTTACCTCAAAAAAAATAATAGCGAGGAGATGACTTTGAATGTATCCAGGTTTATTCTGAAGTGGTCCGTCAGAACCTTTTACACTGTTTAGCTGTTCCAGGCTTAAACAGAAGGATGAATCCTTATTGTGAAAGTGATTGCTTTCCAACTTGGGGGTAAATTCAGCCCAAGCTCCTCTTTATCGTAGTGAACTTTAGCAACTGACAATAATGTTTGTGATCTTACAGTAGCTGCAGTACCCAGTCAGGAGGTGCACATGTCAATTGAAAGCCACTTTAATAATTAAGTATTTGGGGAAATAATTTTTCATATTCTTTATTTGGTGGTTCACTACTATCTGAAAGGCACACTTAGCTGTGAACTATGACTGTTGACCTTCAAGCCACTGCTGACTGGTTACAGTTGTAGCTTCTAGGTTATTGAGATGGGGGTGGGGAAGGGTTCATTATATGTCAAAGTTGGAAGGTCATGGGTCACAGAGCTACTACATGTGGCAGGCAGTTGGCTAGCTGCTGGATAAGCAGTAGCTAAGCATTGAAAATGAGTGCAAGATTTTCAGTACACTGAAAAAAAAACTTTTTGTGTTCAGTTTCACATTAATTTAACTACCATTCCTCATAGATGTGCCCAAGGAGGAAGTGTGTCCTGCTTTCTGTTCTACCTCAGTTTTGTTATATTCTCTCTGAAAGCAGATTATTAGAGGGTTTTTTGAAGTCAGATTACACTTTGGTATGCTAACCTGCAGAACAAGTTTCTGTGAGCTGCTAATTTTCCCTCAAGTGAGCTTCACGTTTTCCCCTCCTTCAGCCATACATTCTGTGGAGTGTTCTTTCTGGAACAACTATTAGCTGGCATGTGTGGCATTTTTATCACCCCTCCTGTGTTGTCTTTCTTTTTATCCTTTAATGCTTTATGTGCAACTTTTTGTTTTTGACAGCTGATTGATGTTGGGTAATGTCTCTGAACAGGAGTAGCTTAGGCTGCAGCTGCCCCAAAGCTTGTGACTGCATGAGCAAAACAGTCTCGCTCGCTGCTGAATGTATTGTTTTTTTCCAATTCTTTATTTTATACAGTTAAAGAACTGTTGCAAAGCACTGGTACTTTGTGTTGCCATTAAATAATGTAAGTTTAAAAGCATTTTAAAAAAATCTGCACTGAAAACGCCAAACTAGAAGATAAGGAAGTTAGGTTTTGCCCCATGTATTATTTTTGTGGAAAAAGCTCATTTTAATTAGAATTTCAGAGTATCCTTCTTACAGTTTTTTTTTAACAAGCTACAGTCTAAAATCAATATTTCTCTTAAAGTTTGCCAATGCACTGTGCTGACCCTTTTTGTTGTCTTTAGGTTAGCCATTAATTTTGGTGTCTGCTTTCAAACTAGATTTTTATTTCAATCTTGATGCATTTATTGGAAATGATGATGTGAAACTTAATTCAATGATTCCAGCTAACCCATCAATTGTAAGACCAATAATGGGTTGTAATATTTTCTTTAGCTTGGATTATTTTGGAGTGAAGTGGAAGTGTAATTACAGACATCAGCGCTGTGGGTCATTCCACCCTAATGTGCCACCTAAATGTGACATTGTGCATCCATGTTATATCAAAATAGGCTTTAAAATTTTAAAATTTCATAGCATTTCAACCAATGCATGCCATCAGACTGCAGCTATTAAAAAGATAAAATTACCCTGGGTGTTCCACATCTGTACTTAACATTTATAGTCTGTTGTGAATGCAGCGTGGAAACCAAAGTTTGTGGCTTGTTGGTGGAAAATATAATTTGTTTTGTCCCAAAATAAATTTCATATTTTATCCCTTTTTAAACATTTTTTTTTGATTTATCGATTTGTGAGCAGTAAAAGACCAGCTTACATGGGTAGAATTTATTTGTTTCCAGAATTTTCTTAACAGCCCAGTATTTCTAACAGTAATTTAAATTCTGACCGTCTAAACTAATTAACAGAAAGCGAAATTAGTTTTATTTGTGAAAGCTCTTTAGTCAGCACTCATGCTCTTGAAGTGTAAATAGGTTTAATGTTGTGCTGGAGGTCATTCAGCCAGAGATGCTGGAGTGTGTCAGACAACGAAAGTCTGTATTATGTTTTTGAGTCATTGTTAAATTTTACACAAACACCTTATAGCACAGAGATAGGCAGCATTTAATTACAATGGCACATTCTACCTCCTTCCCCAATCCTAATCAGCTGTTCCTGTTACAGCACACAGTCATTGCCTGTCATTCTAAATTCTTCCCCGTTCTTAAATGTAACACTAGTAGTGTAGCACAATACACAGCATTGTTAAAGGCAGTTTAATTTAAAATGGAAGGATGGCACATCTGAGTCCTTATGATAGCTACAATGTAGGCAGTTTGGGTCAGCCATGCTGCAGGACTGAGAAAAATGAAATGATAGAACAGAATGTTCAGCATTTAAAATGGTCCTACTGAAGTGTTTTGAGCACAATCATTCCTGTTTTAACATCATAAAGCTACTATTGTAAAAGAGCTTAAAATTATTTGCAGTTTAGCCACTCAGAATTTTCTTTTATCCTACATCTGTTGTAAATTCAAACATTGTTGCATTCTTTGTAACCATTTCTACCTCATTGCTACATATTGTACATGTAGTATTTATTATTTTATGTCCTTTTTGAATGTCATGCATTTGTAAAATAAAAGACTTGTCCTTGAACTTGGAACAGTCTACCTCAGAAAGACTGTCATTACACTGAACAGTATTATCAACTTAAATGATAGAAGCATTAGGAAAGTGTGGCCGTGTAGATAACGCACACCTACTGGTGATATTGTTGGACTGGAAAATGTTACTCATGACCAGACCATTTCTGTAGGATGTTTGTTACTGTATACGCCTTTTTGTGTAGCAATAAGTGCTACAAATATTTTGTGTGTCATATTTAATTCTGGCCCATCAAATGAACAATAATTAAGGATTGTACTAAAATTTAAAGAAAACTTAATCTGTAAATTCACATTTTTTTAAAGAAAGAAATAGCTTCTATAGACATAAAAGTCCTATACAGTATCATAAAATATAAATATTTTCAGCAGGTTTTAAAATATATGCATATATTATTTTGTATCTGCTGAAACCAAATTTGTCTTTACTGCACTGTGTAAAGACTTTCCCATCTTTTAGGCTGCACAGTATCATTAATTAAGAAAAAGATCAATTAATAAATTCACATCATTTGTGAACATTATTTGTGTAAATGAAACATTTCTGGTTTAAACTGTTTTTTCAGTTGCTGATGTGATGGGATCATTATATGGTTGAATGTATGTGCATTGGAAACTGCTTTACAATTAAATTGGAGGTCTCGACTGAGTTCCTGAAATTGTTGCAATGCATTTTGTCCTCATTGGTGCAGTATCATTGTAAACCTCTGCATCTCAGTCCTAGGAAGTAGTAAGGCACTGTAGTCTGGAAATTCAGTGCTGAATCCTATTATATTATCTAGCCACATAGAATCTTTCTTTTCATAATTACTTGCTACCACAGGGAAATTATTGGAGTAAATTTTCATATAGAATAACTAGTTTAAGTAGTTACCATTAAAAGAAAATTTGTGGTTCAAGGCAGATATTTTTATGAAAAGTTTTCTCTATTGTACAATTTGTTGTATATGGCTATGCTACTAAATATGGAAACAGAAAAGAACAAGCATACCTCAAATAAAATTCTGACTATGAAAGGTTGTGGATTTCTATTTACTTCACACACACGAAAGGCAGAGCGATTCAATGAAAATGAAGAGAAAAGTTAGACCTTTGGAGGACTGTAAAACTTACTCCACCATTTCCAGATAGAACAAAAGGTTCAAATTTTCCCAGGTCACTTATGTGTAGCCTCTGTCATCTCACTTCACGTTTATTTCTAAAGGAAAAATGTTCACTCGTTTGTACACTTACAACATCCATGTTTCTTATTGGCAGATGGTACAGTGGCTTTTGAACCTTATTCCATTTGATCTGAAGCTTACTTTTACATAGATGAGAATTGAACCAAATTCAAACCCTGAAATGACCCATATGCTCAGTTCATTTGGGTTTAGTTGGCCTGTCCCTTTAATAAATGGTGTGGCACATGTACAGATGGACATCCTTCTGTGTGTCCAACCATTAGATTCCCACTTAACAGGAAAATGATGGATGAGCAGCTGCTGTTCATGCCCAGAAACAATGGAGTAAAGTTAGATCTTATTATTTTAGTTTATAAATAAATGTTTATTTCCATTAATAGTGTGTTTTTTTTGCCTAGTGAGATAATGGGTGGTTTCAGTCTTTCAATCTAAAGCATTAGTTTTTTTCAAGGGCAATGGGTATACAGGAGAGTATTATGATTCTTGGAAATCCAGTGACAAAAATACATAAGTTTTCCCAGGACATCTAGTGTGCATCCAATCCCTGGAAATCTAGTGGCAAGCATGCATCCATGTTCCCTGGTGACATTGGAATGCTGATCAGCCTGGGGGAGGGGGGAATGTGTCTGCATCTGATCCCTGCCAGTGTAGAGGTGAGTATGTGTCTGTATTCCCTGGTGAGTCAGGGAGACTGCTCTGCTGGCCGGTGGAATCAGCATTTGATTTTTTAGATTTGGCTTTTTAAATACCTTCATTTTATGACCCCCATTCCTTCCCAAGTCAAATCCTCAGGAAATCTGAATTTACACCCCAGAATACTTATTACGTTATGTAAGATACAGAATTCTACTCTTCCAAACATAATTCAATCCGAAATGCAATGAGAAAACAGCACTGCTGCTGAGAAATCAAAAAAGATCTTCCAGTCTTCTGAGGGCTTTTTTTTATAAACTTAAAATTCGATTTATAATAAAACAGATATACATTGTTAGATCTAGATCTGGTTGCATTAATGGGGTAATTATTTTCTGGTGTGAGGACACACATCAGCATATGACATTACTAAGACAACACAATTGAGTCTTTAGCTTGTGCTCAGCAATTTACATGCATTCGGTTGCACTTCATTTTTGATAAACTTCTGAAGGTTCTTTCAGTTGCTGTTTCAGGTTCATTAAATTGTAATTAATTAATGATTTGCTGCAGTTATTTTTTTAAACTGCCCAACAGCTTGTCTCACAATTACAAAAACCTACACCGAAAACTGTTTGCGCACTCCAGTATTTATTGATACACTTCTAATCAGCAAACAATTTTATGCAAAGTCAAGTTAGTTATTTGCAGTTTTCTTTGTTGGAAAGGCACATTATTGGCTTCACAATGTTGACTGTTAGGTTATCATCAAAATCAGAGACATCTGTATTTC
The DNA here is from genome assembly GCF_964194155.1 of Cetorhinus maximus. Lineage (NCBI taxonomy): Eukaryota > Metazoa > Chordata > Chondrichthyes > Lamniformes > Cetorhinidae > Cetorhinus > Cetorhinus maximus. The sequence goes on from NC_135889.1 coordinate 79,447,832, forward strand.
TTTTCCTGTCCTGCTGATGAGAAGCCACGTATTTTTCCTCTGCTCCCTTTCTAGAACCTCAACACTTCCTGCTCCTTAGTCCTGGCTGAAAGCAGAGCTGCTATCAGCCTCAGTGGCCTGGAATTCCTGGCCTTCAGGCCATGCTCACAAGCAGCATACTCAGCTGTAAGGAATTCTCGTAAAATGTATACATGCACACAGTATTACTTTCAGTCAAGCACAGCATTCATGAGAAGGTGCAATCTAAAAAATGAAAGCACCTATGGGCGTCCACAGAGCTGAGATAACAGAATCTATGCTTGTGTCAGGCAAATTACATTCTGGTTATTAGTGGCTAGTTTGTAAATATCAAAGATCCACTTGTTACACTCCTTCAAGCTGTATTTGCATGCTGATGAAATGCATGTGGATGTCTGTGAACTGCAGGGTTATCTGTAGTGGAACAGCGCTGAGCTCAGAAATCAGACAGCCGTTCATCTGACCGACTCAAAAGTCCGTGCCGCAGACCTTTCTATTCACTTTCTTCTCAACAATTAAAATATGCAAAGTGATAATTTTACTTAAGTAGCCTTAAATGTGCGATCTATTTAAATGTGAGGAAAATTGCCCGAAGCTTGCTGCTGCAAAAAAGAATAAATTATGCAAATTACAAAAGGACTCTACCACTTGAAAGCCTAATTTTTCTGTAATAAGCATACTGTTTCATTTAATTTTTTGCCTCTTATTAAAAGTGACAGTTCCTTTGCACTGTCTGATGGCTATATCTGACACTGGGTAGAAATGACTGCAAGACTAAATGCTAAAGCATTTTGGTAGCTTTTAGATGATGGTTACATTCACAAAGTAATTATGCACTGGAGAGTAGAGAAATAAGGTTTAATTACACAGTAATCGCTTATGATGGACACAACAGAAGTGTGAACACCGCCAGACTGCAATCCATCAATGACAAACCCCTGGCCACTTTTAATTCTTCCTCATTTGCATCATAACCTCCGCACAGAGTTGCACAAATGCTGTTAAATGTTAATAGGAGCTGTCTCTCCACTCAAAATGAATGCTTAAGCTGTTTCATTTTCTCAGACCTTCATAACTAGCTTCTCTCTGAGAGCAGGCATTAAGCACAGGCACTGTACATGGTCACTGTTGTGCTAATTGGGAGCACACTTAAAGTTTTATCTCTATAGCGCTAATAATGCACACTGCTGACAAACCTCTGCATAAGTAATGTAACTGGAGAAAACATGCTAGGAATAAAAAATGCAGCCTCGTCTGTTGTTTGGTGACTAGCTATTTGATTAAGCCCTGTAGTCATATTTAATTCAGATCCTCTGGGAACTGGGACAAAATTACATCTTCATCTCTTCAAACATTCGGCCATCTTTAACCATTCAGCTGATCATTTTTATTGCTGCCTTTGGATCTGCTTCAGGTGCACAGGGACAATGATGTCCACTGTTCCTCATTCCATAACCATGTTGAGGCCAGCACTCAGAACACCCTGATATCTTGCCACTTCTTTTTCTCCTTCAGGAAGAGATGCAACCTCCTTCACTTCATATTCCAACATGCAAGTCTACTTCATGTGGTCATTATTAGCTGTGAGACACCAGAAGAGTGATTCCTTTCTTTCCTGTCAATTCTTAGATTTTTCCATTTTTCAGGACAGAAGTCATGACACTGTAAGTGGCCCTTATTCTATTAGGCACCAGGCAATAATTCTTGTCATGACAAGAGGCCCCCGCCTGCCTACTTCCCTGTATTGCCTGTAGCTGTCCACTTCATAGAAGAGACTGGCATAGTAATTGCAAGCAGTCTTGCTTAGTTTAACCATGTATTCTGAATGGTGGCAAAAAGCCCTCTTCCTATATCGAGATTGAGAATTATCAACATCTTTCAGCACATAATGGTGAGGCCTTTATCACTTCAGGCACTGCTGATAAGGTTAAGAACACTAGACAAACCACTCATTAGTGCAAAGGTTTTTCCACATTAAAGACTGCTGCAAACCAGAGCCTTTCTCACTGCACTCGATAGAAAAACCACAAGCGCTGAAGCAGCCAATGTATGAGAGCAAATTGGCGAAGTAACCCCTTCATACAGCTTGATGGAAAAGATATTCTGCAGAATAAGAATCTTCGTATGCTGTTTACTGGAGGTCAAGTGCCTATGCGGTCAAGATAAACAGGAATTAAAATTGCTCCCAAAATCTAATTACTAATAAACATAACCTCAATTAACATGTGTTAATTATGATAACTTAGCTTTCTTTAGACAGTACAGTAGGAACAACAATAACAACAGTCAGTACTTTTATTATCAGTTTGTCTGCAACTGTACGGTCTCTGGTGCTATCATTTTGGCTGCAGGGTTTCATCCCGAAATTTGTTGTTTTAAATAAATCCAAGCATTTTGTCACTGATTGCCTCTTGTTGTGTATTCACAGAGCTGTGGTAAAGCATTTACACATTTTTTTGATTAATTATGTAATATTAAAAGAAAAGACATGCCACTATACTGATCTTTTAGTGGGAAGTAGGTTTCAATAATTAGTGGAAAATGAACAGATGAATTTAGAATCCTACTATATATCCCAGTAATAGCAAATGCTACCATTATATCATATTAAGGGAATTTATTTTAGCAATCATGTAGCTAGAAGGAAAAAAAATACATCTATTAGAATCCATGCAGAAAGTATAAATTATTCTGTTAATTCTGGGGCAATAAATGTAAAGGCTGGATTTTGTGGTATCTTGATTTAAGTTCTCTGCATCTAAATGTGCTGGGTCTAACTGTCAGGAAAGTAGTTCAGGAATTTATGCAGTCCCAATGAGAACTATTATCCTACAGTTGAATAGTTGGATTTATATATATATATATATATATATACTACCATTATAGAAAATTAACAATTTAATATACAGTGAATAAATTAATGAGCGAGTATTTTCAAACAAAAAACAGTTAATGTTGCTTTGCTATCTTGAAAACATTGGGGTATGTCACATCACATGAAGTTGAGATCTATTCTTGAAAAGTTCATGAACAAATTTCCTGCTCCAGCCAACGGCAGGAATCATGGCAGGCAGGGGCACTTAATTTGGTGTGTTTGAAAAAGTCAGTTTCCTGCCAGCAGGAAATTAGTTTGGAATTTTGTTCTCCCGACGTTGATGACGGGTTAAAGGCGGGTCGAGTTTCCTGATGAACAATGTCGGGAACTCATTTGCATTCATTAACGTCTCATGCAAGCTAATTAATAGGCCACGTCACCGGTTTTAAGTTTGCCCTCCAAATTAAGTTCCCCACCAGCAAGAATTTAGAGCGTTCAGTTTTACGACTGTATGTAAATGGCGTACACCTGGTGAGCTTCACCTCTTCCACGACTTTGAAGTCCATAGATGTTGCTTTCTCTTTCTTGGGGACCTCGCATAACTTCACTTGAGTGCCATTAGCAAACGCTCTGCCAAGGCTAGAAATGGGAAGCATTGAAGGCTGGGGGTGGGGACGGGGGAGGGTAGGTGGAAGGGTGGAGCTAAGGCTGGACAGAGGAGGCAGGCTTACCAGAGAAGGGGCAGGGGGAGGAGAGTGTCCAGGGAAGAGGGTGAGGGGCTAGTGTTTTAGAGGGCAGGATCGGTGATGTCAACGGTGGGGTCCTGGGTGATGAAATCAAGGTAATGGGGATGGGAGGGAACAGTCGCAGTCAGAGCGGGGAGTGGGATGTGATAGGGTGGCAGGTCCAGGGTGAGAGTCTAGTAGATGAAGGTCTCAGTGGTGTGGAGGGGGGTTGGTGTGGTGGATCATGGAGGGGGATGAGACAGGTGGCTGAGATAATGTGAAAGAGCAGGGTCAGGATGGGCACGGAGATGGTAGTGGGTATTGGTTCTGAGGGGAGGGCAGGCATGAGGAGGCATATTGTGGTAGGGTCTTGGATAACGGGGGAGGTTCAAGAGTGACAGAGGGGAGAGGAATGGCGATATCGGCTGGGTCTACAGTGATGGGGGAAGTTGGTAGGTGATGGGGGAGGGGAGAAAGTGGTGGAGTGAGTTTGAAAGGTGGCATGCACAATTTTTCCAATCTGATCTTGACTGTACAGTTAGTCAGTCAGTGAGATCCCTCGAAGTGGAAGGACGCTCTTTTCAGGTGGGTGGAGTGGAAGGTCAGCACAGGTAGTCGATTAAAGGGCCACCTTCATAATTATTAGGCAACTGGATGTCAAACATGTTCAGTTCTGTTCTCCTCTCTAAGGTGAAGTCCACATTGCCACAGATTTGTTCTCGATTCATGGGTCTCACAGCATTGGGATCCCAGTAAGGTGTGGAACTGCTGCTCATTCTGTGCCATTTGTCATTGGCTATAATCAGAGGCAGGGATGATGGGAGGGAGTGTGTATGCCTCCAAGGGGCGGCTGGTGGACAGTAGCCAACTCGCGACCCTAAACCTTCATCCTCCCAGGTGAATGGTCATGGCTGGCAAGGGCTCATGCGGTGAGTCTTTCTATGCTGCCAAGGGAATGGTCTCCATAGAGTCTCGATGGTAATGGAGATAAGCAGAATAGTGTCAGAGAGAGGCTTCTTGCACAATACTCTCATCACCCTGATCAAATATCAATGTCTCCATACGCAGTCATGTATGAATTGCAGGAACAGACAGCTCTGGTCTTCCAGGATGCCCTTTACCTGGAAGAGAAGGGGGAGATTCCATGTCTAGACGTAGGCCTGGTAAAGGGCTTAGCACTGGCCTGCTGGCTTTGAGATGGAGGGAAACCTGTAAAGGACATGCTCACTAAACGTATCATTTCTATAGTTCACACATTCACTAAGGTGTCAATAATGCAGGTTGCAGACAACCCTGTCTTGGTAATGGCTCTCATCCAGATGAGGAGTAGGAGGGCCTATCGATGGTTGGCACAGGACCATGAAGAGCAAGGGCCTGAGCAGCGAGAGGCAGCGGGGCCTCTAGAAGGTCAAGATGCTGGCAAACATGGATCATTGCCATGGCGAGCATTGGCCCGACCATGGGTGTATAGCCGGCAGTGCCTTTATATAGAGAAGAGTGAAAGGCAATGCCAGAGGCGACCTCATATGTCCCAGAATGTGGTTGCTCACATCTGCTTCTCCGGTATGAGCTGCTACTGCAAGGATGCTGAAAGAGTCAGCAGGAATCACGCTGAGTTTCCAGCCCGCCACCGCAATTAGTCTCCAAAATGGAAAATTCTGCTCCATATCTCCTGAGCCTTTAATAGCCAGGGACTATTAATTAACAGTCCAAAATATTTTGAATTGGAAAAGGAAGCAGCTGATTGGTGAGTAGGATTGGTAAGTATTTCTAGTCTTTAAATTAAAAGTAACAGATGCCAGCTACAATGCTGGCATTAACCCCGGCTATGTGGATGAGAGTGGGGACTGCAGGGAGGATGAGTGAACTGACCATGGTACAAGGAACCATTCAAGTTGGGGGAGGAAATAGGAATGTAGTGGTGGTAGCGGATAGTATAATTAGGGAGGTAGATACTGTTCTCTGCAGCCGTGAATGTGAGTCCCGAAGGCTGTGTTGCTTGCCCGGTGCCAGGGTTAAGGACATCTCATCAGGCTTGGAGAGGAACTTGGAGTGAGAGGGGAGGAATCCAGTTGTTGTCGTCCATGTTGGTACCAACAACATTGATAGGACTAGAAAGGAGGGTCTGCTGAAAGAATTTGAACAGCCTCCAAGGTAATAATTTTGGGATTACTACCTGAACCACGGGCAAACTGGCATAGGGTAAATAAAGTCAAGGAGTTAAATGCGTGGCTCAAAGACTGGTGTGGGAGGAATGGGTTTCAGTTCATGGGGCACTGGCGCCAGGACTGGGGTAGAAGGGAGCTGTTCCGGTGGGACAGCCTTCACTTGAACCGTGCTGGAACCAGTGTGCTGGTGAACCAAATAACTAGGGCTGTAGAGAGGGCTTTAAACTGAATAGAGTTGGGGGAGGGTTCTGGAGAGGGGATACGTAGGCTTACAAAGCAAATGGATATGGCAGCATTGCAGGGCAGCTATTTAGGTAATGATTCCCAGAGTGTGACAGGAAGGGACAGAGTGTACAAACATAAAAAAAACAGCAGAAAGTAGGGTTAAAGGGGGAAAAATGGTAAAAAGGCAAAATTAATGGCTCTTTGCTTAACATGTAGTATTTGGAACAAGATAAATGAATTAACGGCACAAATAGAGGTTAATGGCTACGATCTTATAACCATTACAGAAACATGGTTACGAGGAGATCAAAGCTGGGAACTAAATATTCAGAGCTATGTGACTTTTCAAAAAGCCAGGCAGGAAGGAAAGGGTGGTGGGGTAGCTTTGTTAGTATGAGATGGAATAATTACTTTAGCAAGCAATGATCTTGGATCGGAAGTTGTAGAATGCATATGGGTGGAGGTGATAAATAACAAGGAGAAGACGACACTGGTAGGAGTAGTCCATAGGCCCCCTAACAGTAGCCAAGCTGTAGGGCAGAGTATAAATCAGGAGATAAAGAGGGCATGTAAAAAAGGCAGTGCATTAATCATGGGTGACTTTCATCATCATATAGATTGGGAAGATCAAACTGGCAGAGGTAGCCATGAGCAAGAATTCAGGACAGTTTCCTAGAACAATATGCTGTGGATCCAACCAGGGATCTGGCTATTTTGGATCTGGTAATGTGTAATGAGGCAGGTTTAACAAATAATCTCAGAGTAAAAGATCCCATAGGAAACAGTGACCATAACATGGTAGAATTTGGCATTCAGTTTGAGAGTGAGAAACTTGGGTTGGAAACAACTGTGCTAAACTTAAATAAGGATACTTACAAAGGAATGAGGCAGAGTTGACTGGAGTGGACAGGGAAATGAGATTAGCAGAAAAGAAGGTTGAGGAACAATGGCAGACATTTAAGAAAATAGTTCATGACTCACAACAGAGATATATCCCAGTGAGGATGAAGAATTCTAAGAAGGGGATAAACTAAATTCTGCATTATTTTTCATGGTGGAGGATACTATAAACATCCCGAAGATATCAAATAAGCAAGGAGCTAATGGGGGGATAGATCTCGTAACAGTCTCTTATCACGAGGGACAAAGTATTGGACAAACTAATGGGACTAAAGGCAGACAAGTTGCCAGGACCTGATGGCCTGCATCCAGGGGTTTTAAAGGAAGTGGCTGCAGAGATAGTGGAGGCATTGATTGAAATATTCCAGAACTCACTGGATTCCGGGAAGGTCCCAGCGGATTGGAAAACCGCTAATGTGACGCCCCTGTTCAAGAAGGGAGGGAGACAAAAAGCAGGAAACTATAGACCAGTCAATCTAACATCTGTCACTGGGAAAATGCTAGAGTCCATTACTAAGGAAGAAATAGGGCATGTAGAAAAGCTTAATGCAATCAAACAGAGTCAACATGGTTTTGTGAAAGGGAAATCATGTTTGACAATTTGCTCGAGTTCTTTGAGGATATAACAAACAGAGTTGACAAAGGGGAACCGGTAGATGTAGCGTATTTGGATTTCCAGAAGGCATTCGATAAGGTGCCACATAAAAGGTTATTGCACAAGATAGGAGCTCACGGTATTGGGGTGATTGTATTAGCGTGGATTGAGGAGCGATTAACACGCAGAAGGCAGAGTCGGGATTAATGGGTCTTTTTCAGGTTGGAAAGACGTAACCAGTGGAGTGCCACAAGGATCAGCCTAGGGCCTCAATTATTTACTATCTATATTAATGACTTGGAGGAGGGGGCAGAGTGTAATGTATCCAAATTTGCTGCTGATGCAAAAATAAGTAGCAGGGCATGTGATGAGGATATAAGGAATCTGCATGAGGATGTAGATAGGTTGAGTGGGCAAAACTTGGCAGGTGGAGTTTAATGTAGGAAAGTGTGGGGTCATGCACTTTGGTAGGAAAAATCAAAAGACAGACTATTTTTTAAAATAGAATCATAGAGGTCTACAGCACAGAAAAAGGCCCTTCGGCCCATCGAGTCTGCACTGGTCAAGTGGAGAGAGACTCCAAAAAAGTGCAGCACAGAGGGATCTGGGTATTCTTGTGCATGGAACATAAAGTTAGCATGCAGGTGCAGCTAGTAATTAAGAAGGCAAATGGAATTTTGGCCTGTATTGCTAGGGGGTTGGAGTTTAAAAATAGGGAAGTCTTGTTTCAAGTGCACAGGGTGTTGGTGAGGCCGCACCTGGAGTACTGTGTACAGTTTTGGTCCCCGTATTTAAAAAAGGATATACTGGCATTGGAGGCAGTTCAAATTAGATTCACTAGGCTGATTCCTGGGATGAAGGGGCTGACTTATCAAGAGCGGCTCAACAGGTCAGGCATTTAGTCATTAGAGTTTAGAAGAATGAGGAGTGGTCCTATTGAAACGTTCAAGATTCTGAGGGAGCTTGACAGGGCAGATGTTGAGAAGATGTTCCCACTAGTGGGGGCATCTCGAACTAGGGGACATAGCTACAGAATAAGGGGACACTCATTTAAAACTGAGATGCGAAGGAATTTCTTCTCTGAGGGTAGTGAATGTTTGGAATTCTCTATCCCAAAGAGTTGTGGAGGCTAGATCACTGAAAGTATTTAAGGAGGAGGTAGATAGATTTTTTAAATATTGGGGAGTTGAGGGCTATGAGGAGCTGGCATGAAAGAGGAGTTGAGCCCTGGGGCAGATCAGCCATGATCTTATTGAATGGTGGGGCAGGCTTGAGGGGCCGAATGGCCTACTCCTGCTCCTATTTCTTATGTTCCTTATGTTCCTATAACCATGGTTAACTGATAAAGTTAAGGATAGTATCAAATTGAAAGAGAAATCATACAACGTGGCAAAGATTAGTGGTAAGCCAGAGTATTGGGAAAGTTTTAAAAACCAACAAAAGATAATTGAAAAAAATAAAGAGGGAGAAAATGAACTTTGAGGATAAATTAGCAAGCAATATAAAAACGGACAGTAAGAGCTTCTTTAAGCAAAAATAGGTGGGAAGGCAAATGTTGGGGATGACACAAAGAGTCTACAGAGGAATATAGACAGGTTAAGTGAGTTGGCAAAAACTTGGCTAATGGAATATAACGTGGGAAAATGTGAGTTTATGCACTTTGGCATGAAGAACAGAGGATCTGAATATTATTTTAATGGAGAAAGACTGCAGAAAGCTGCAGCACAGAGGGATTTGAGGTTCCTCATGCATGAATCACAAAAAGCTAGCATACAAGTTCAGCAGATAATCGGGAAGGCAAATGGAATATTGACCTTTATGTTTGAGGGAATGGAGTATAAATAGGAAATAGTCTTGCTAAAACTATACAGGGCACGAGTTAGATTACGCCTAGAATACTGTGAACAATTTTGGTCCCGTTACCTAAGGAAAGATAAACTGACATTGGAGGCAGTCCAGAGAAGGTCCACTAGCTTGATCCCGGGTATGGAGGGATTTTCTTAAGAAGAAAGGTTGAATCGGTTGCGCCTGTACTTATTGGAGTTTAGAAGAATGAGAGGCAACCTTATTGAAACATATAAGACTCTTAGAGGGCTTGACAGGGTAGATGCTGAGAGGTTGTTTCCCCTTGTGGGGGAGTCTAGGACTAGAGGGCATAATTTCAGAATAAGGGGTCGCCCATTTAAGACAGAGATGAGGAGCAATTTCTTCTTTCAGAGGGTAGTGAATCTGTGGAATTCTTTACCGCAGAGGGCTGTAGCTGCTTGGTCGGTTAAATATATTTAAGGCTGAGGTAGACAGATTTTTAATCAGTAAAGGAATCAAGGGTTATGGGGAAAAGGCAGGAAAGTGGAGTTGAGGATTATCAGGTCAGCCATGATCTCATTGAATGGCAGAGCAGACTCAATGGGCCGAATGGCCTACTTCTGCTCCTCCAATATACACAAATTATTAAATTAGCTTTATAAAGGAAACTCATTCAACGAAAATATTTTATCGTATAATTTTAGTCGACGGTCATTTAAGATCGAATTATCTGCCTGCCTTCTCACACCATAACTACGCAAATTACCGTGTTAATGTGAGTGAAGTCTTCACGGATGCAGATCAAATATTTAGCACTTCTAATCACTTAGTGGTAATTAACTGTGAGGAAGACTTATGTGCTCCTCTGAGTTTTAGGAACATAGAGAAGCCTTTAGGACCCCGTGAAGACTTTACTGCAGCAGTGACATTAGAGATGAGCAAAGAGTAGATTTGGGTGTAAAGGTCAGCATTGAAGTGCCTGGGCTCCAAGCAAGAAGGAAGCATTTGTGTGAGACTGGGAGGTCTTACAGAGGAGTTTGGATTGTGGTCAGAAACACAAGAAAGTGCACAGCAACTGTTAGAGGCCAGTGAAAGGTGGGGCTGGAAAACAGAAACTGAAAGTGAAATCAGAAGAGGGGACTGACAATGGAGGAGACAGAGAAGATTTTTGTGATGGAGAGGGATAGCTACCATTTGTGCAAAGAATAGAAATACAGCTTTCAAATGTAAAATAACATCAGAGATGGAGAAAAAAAGGAAAATTAGAAAAAGGGCCACAGGCCATCAATTAAGCGAGTTTGTGTAATCTCAAAGCTATTAAAATAAAATCTCTGAATTTTTTAAAATCCAATTCAAGGTTTCTTTCAAGGTATTATATTGATCAATTCCAGAGTATACATTTGCCAAGGAGCTGCACAATCTGCTTTTACACCAACAAAACATTTATTAGCTAGTATTTGGCAATAAGGAAAAACAAACTTTAAAAAAGTGCATACGGAGAGCTTTCATCAGACATAGCATAATAAGCTGGCGTAGATTGATTTGGATTCACGATTTCCCTCATATTAAGTATCTGGCTGTAGACAGGCTGTCAGGGAAACACTGAGAGGAGGTAAGGTCCTTGTAAATCTCCTGCAGTCACTCTCATGCACCTCCTGGTGGACTCTGAGATATAAACACTGGCAGAACCATGGCAGGAACTCACCAAGGCTCCTTAGGCAGCACCTTCCAAACCCACGATCTCTACCATCTAGAAGGACAAGGGCAGCAGACACACAACACACCACCATCCGGAAGTTCCCCTCCAAGTCACTCGCCATCCTGACTTGGAAATATATCGCCGTTCCTTCACTGTTGCTGGGTCAAAATCCTGGAAATCCATTCCTAACAGCACAGTGGGTGTACTTACATCAAAGGGACTGCAGCGGTTCAAGGAGGCAACCCACCACCACCTTCCATAGGGCAATTAGGGATGGGCAATAAATGCTGGCCTCGCCTGCCATGCCCACATCCCATAAAAATGATTTTAAAAAAGCAGATTGTCTGCCCTCTCCTTCAGCAAGAAAATGGCAAGTGATGTAACAAGACTAAAAATAAGGAAAGAGATACTGAAAAATGTTGGGTTACATTTTACACCAAAAGATCAAATATGAGAAATAGACCTGAATTTTACCAATCAGATAGGCGGCCCGACATTGGCAGGAAATGGCACATATGGAAGCTAGGAAGGCTTCCCTCTGAATTTTATAGGCAGCAGCCAATTAAACCGCCAAGGCTACAGTCCTGTTCAGGACAGCAACCCGCCTTCAGAGGGCCGGCAGCTCAGCTGCCTTAGCTGCACCATCAGGAATGGGGGCCACTGCCGAGGCAGGTAGGGATCCTGCAGCCTACAGAATATAGGCAAGGAAGTGTTTTTAAAAAATCCCAGGGCCAAGTTGGGGCCTTCCCTGCCCACAGCCATTTTTTGCTTTAAAAACACTTTCCCCCCTGGAATGCCGCTGGGAGTCCACCTCCACTTAGCTGGCAGCCTCCTAATGCAAGAAAGGGGTCAACCCACCTTCGGCAAAATGTTGATGGCTCAGTAATTGGGCCTTTATATATTTAAACCTGCCTCCTCGGGGCAGGCAGGTTGTCCAATTCTGGTCCTGCCCTTGGTAAAGTTCCCAAATGGCAGGACATGGTTGGGGAGCCAATCCAATACGGTTCCCCGAGATTTTATCAGCCACACCCACCTCCCCCCCTGTCCTCCTGGGGCCAGTAAAACTCTACACATAGCTCTTTGAGATTGTGGTTGCAGATGATACTGCCTGTACCTAATTGTGGCAGAAACCATATTATATTAATATTTACATATTCAGAATCGCATGCCACTAAAGGGCCTGGAATTGCCTTTCACAATTACATCGAAATGCAAAGAAAATCTGGACGCAATTCAATTATGTGGCTTAAAAGATCACAGAATTTTGGATGTAAGTGAGTTACGGGGGACGTACTATATGCCCAAGTCTCCCAGATCGTTTACATCCGTCCATCAAGCCTTCCATCTAACGAGCTTCTGTAACACACAATTCCGTACACTCTCAAGTGCAAATTTTCTCCAGTTAATGTTTGCTCAGAGTTGAGGTGGAGGTCTCTCAGCATTACATCTGGAATTTCAGGCACATCAGGAAAGTCATCCATCTGTTTTTTTTATTTCAAAGATTGCAAGAGGCCTGCTCTTGTCTGTTCCATGTAATGAATGCTTATGGTAATGTAAGTCGCATAAAAATTAAAAAGCTTCATTCATGCTCCTCCCTGACCCCATGAAAATCTCTTAAAAATCTTACCATTGGTGGTTTTGTAAGTAGCCTCCATCAATTCCTTTAAGGGCACACCAGGCCTAGTACCAAAGGGCAGAGTGCGTGCAGCGCATGTTCTGCTTGTTGGCTCTGAGAATTGTGTTGGGGCCCTACATTTATCAGAGGACCCTGATTTGCATGCCTTAATGTGCCATGCTGCAACAGGCAGGTGCTCTGGCCGCCCATTTCCAGGAGTGGCTAAAGATGTTGGCTATTGTACTAGGAACGAAAGTCAGGTGGTAAATTCAGTGCCACAATTTCCGGAAGATTACCATCCCATTCTCACTCAGCAGAGATAGTGAACATTATCCCACATGTATTTTATTTTCAAGTGATTTCATTTGCATTATCCGGAATTTTCAGTGCATTTTATTCTCATTGCTGATAAGGAGCAATACTTAATGAAACTACAAATTATCTGTGTAAACTTTAATGAAATTAATTTGTTTGCATTTTCCAACAAACTAACATAAATAAAGGGCACTTGAGAATAAATTTATTTGTGTCTTATTTTAGACGCATATGTCAGAAAAGGCCTTGCTCCCACGGAGCACTTGGAGGATCCACGGATTCCTGGAGGCAGGCCAAAGAATTACAGGTCTGTTTCAAGAGTTGAATTTAACCGCACTCACCCCAGGATTCTGTTGTTTTATTGGGACTACCTTGCTGCTAAATTCTATTGGCAGTCAGAAGGTCCCACACATCTAGGCAGACTTGAGCTGAGAGGCCTGCAGCAAGTCCTTGCTTTACTGAGCCTAATGCCCCTGCTAATCTCTGCCAGGGAAACCCTCGTCATGTCAATTGCCTGGAATAAGAAATTTCAGCAATCTTGTGACTGGTGGCAGTACTCTTAGGGCATGATGATCTTGTCTATTGCCTGGGTAAAGACGGGCAGCCGAGATAAATTAGGCATTTAAAACCCATGTAGTAAAGCACTATTCAATTGTCTTTACTGAGTAGACTGGAAACATCAGTGAGAGAAAATAAATCCTTCTCCAATTTTTCCTGTTACTGTTTCATTTCCTTATTTCATTATAGCAACGTAATTGATAACCACAGTGAAAATCACAGATGAATAGAATCAATCCCAATCTAGTTTAAGGTTAGTTTTCAGCAAAATAAAACATCTTGATCAAATATGTTTGAAATATCTGAATTTGGCTCGTTTCATGATGCACATTTATTTTTCTCTTCCATGGTTTGGGAATGTAAAACGTCTGACGATATCTATACGATAACCTCCTTTGGCAAACAAGAGCGAGAGGGCTATTAGATCAGTTCAGATAAACGCAAGCCTTGGCAACCATTGTTTCTTTAAGTAAACCAATGCTATAGTCCTGTTTTTGTGACTGATTGCCAAAGTATAATCAATTTTCGATTAAACAATAAAATACATCTCTGCTCTTACTGATTTGCCACCTTTGGCAGTTAATAAACCTCTCCAATATCTAACGAAAATCTGTGAAACAATGAATGTTGTATTCAATAGCTTGGCCTAAAATAAATCTTTGAAATGGATAATTTATTGTACTGAATAAGTTAGTCAGCAATTAAATACAGAAATCTATTCATCTCAACACTTGAAGGATTATGTCCTAACATTGTAATTTCTAGCCATCAAACTCTCGTTAGCATTCACTAACTTGTTCTTTTCTGTCTCCTTTCATATGTTCTTAAAAAACTAAGGGCGGGATTTTCCGGGTCTATTGGTGCCGGGCCTGTTTGGCAGCATGAGTGGACAGTATAGTGAGAAGGCCAAAAATCGGTTTCATTTGTCGTGAAACCAGTTTACAATCGTCCGCTCTGCCCGTTGGACATTGGGAAATACATTGTAATACATCAGCATATCGTTATAAGCCAAGCTTGCCGGAATCATCCCCCCACACTGAACCACCCGAACAGGTTGGCATGTTTCACAGCTGTACATAAGTGACATGCACCTAGCAAGCTGCCCTTTGCTCGGGGCTTCGAGGTTTGTTTGCCTACATTGCTTCAGGCAGCACTCGCGGTCAGGTTTCACAAGCAGCACCACATCATTTTTAGGGGGATCTCAAGGGCAGGTCTCTACCTACCAGATCAGCCATAAGGCAGAGGTGGCTTTTCAATGGCTGCAGGGCTTGGGTTTGCTTGGAGAAGTGGCTTCAAGATGGCGAGGACTGAAGAGGCAGTTTCCAGAGATGAGGCTGGATGGAGATGTGAGGGTGTGTGTGAGAGAGTGAGTGGTCATGGCCCTTGAGCTGGCAGTGAGTGAGATGCCAGTGAGTGTGTGATGGCCTTGTGAGTGTGTGAGTTTAAAGTGATGAGATGGTTGCCTTACCCTGGCAGCAGGGATGAGATCATTCATCCCCTTTCTGCATTGGATTGCCAACCTCTTCTGTGCAGCATTGGCATTGATCACCACTGCCATTGCCTACCAAACCAGAGTGGTGAGATTGCTGGACCTCCTGCGGCCAGAGCGGGGGTAGAAGGACATGATGGCGGGCCTTCACACAGTCCAAAAGGTGTTCCATGGACACGTGACTCAATCAGGGGGCTGCAGTCATCTTGCCTTTCAGGGCCATGTCTTCTGTGCAGCAGTCCTGGGCTGGAAGCATTGAGATGTGTATGAAGATGTATGAATTGGAGGCCGCCTGCCATCGAAACAGCATGTTTCTCGGGGATTCATGATTAATAAGGTGGGATTGGGATGATACAGCATGAAAAGCCGCCATTGCGGCCAGTGGGTAAAACGTTCTTTTTCCTGCCCATTACCGTGCTTAGTGCAAATCTGGGATCATTCCACCCTAAGTTAAAAAAAACTCCAAAAATTTTAGATATAGTCAAGTTACATTGAACAAAGAAATATCATTTTAACGTGCTTTTCGAAAATAGTTTCCTCCTTTCTGCTCTCAGGAACCAACCAAATTGAACAATCATACAACAATATGAAGAATAAAGGTTGCAATTTGAGTCCGACACCTAGTTTAGATTTCAATATTAAAGCTCCAAAAATATTGCTACATTGTTTTGATTTGGTGTGCTGATGCACTGCCATGGAAAATAAGGATGCAAGGTCATGCCCACAATTCTCTATGTCTTGAGTTTACGACCTGGACCAGATCACCACTCAACAAGCGCTAAGTGATGGGAAGCAATTTGTGATAGTAAGGGATGAAGAGGAAAAAGCAAAGAGTGATTATTGGAAGCCAGTTATAGAGCAGTATTTGCAGGGATATGGAAATATGTCTTCTCATCTGGGCATGGCTGCTGAAATAATCAAAAAGAAGAATGGCTAATAACTAAAATATGGAAGAAGAATGACATATATCTAATTAAGTGAGCCATGCTTCAGACATGGCTGATTGGGTACCATTCTCACCCCTGCATCAGAATACTGTAGGTTCAAGTGTACTCCAGAGATCTGAGCGCAAAAATCTAGGCTGACAATCCAGTGTAACACTGAAGGAGTACCACACTGCCAGAGGTGCCATTTTTCAGCAGTTATGTTAAACCAAGTCCCAGTGTGCTCTCTCAGGTGGACATAAAAGATCCCATGCCCATATTTCAAAGAAGAGCAGGGGAGTTATCCTGGTACCAGACCAATATTTATCCTTTAATCACCTTCATTTAAAAAAAGATCTTGTCATTATTACATTGTTTGAGAACTTGCTGTGCGTAAATTGGCTGCTGCAGTTCCGACTTGCAAAAGTGGCTACAATTCAAAAGTACTTCATCGGTTGTAAAGCACTTTGGAATGTCCTATGATCATGAAAGGTACTATATATAAATGCAGTCTTCCTTTTCTGTGTGTAACAAACCATTAAGATGGCTGAAAGAAAACATGAGCATTAAATATTTTTGTATTCTTTTAAAATTGCACCATGATAAATGTGCTATAGAAGTGGTTTAGCTACGCTAAATAAAAATCACATTGTTTTATTACTTATTGTGATACAGCAGCTAAATGAAGTGGTGGGAGCTCTAACGTGACTTGTTTACATTGTGGCCCTGGTTATATTTCGTGTAAAATCAGCATCACATGGGATTCAACCGAATGATGCTGGTAAAACCACTTTAATGTCACACTTAAAAAATTGCTCAGGAAAAGACTCCAGTCAAATATCTGCATGAGCAAAAGCCTTACTACTGCTGGTGGTCATTCCTGGAATATTCAACACAACAGTGGAGTATAATCACCCTCCAATTTATTGGGTGCACCATTGCTCTTTACATCTCAACAAAGGAGTTAGAGGAAGATTTCCTTCTTTGTAAATTTAAAAAATAAATACTTAACAAATTTCAGAGGAATTTGAAGAGCTTAGTCTGAGAACATTTTTGAATTTTCCCAAATATAGCTTTCATATCTCTCACTCTACAGTCTTGTTAAAAAAATGCAAGTAATCAGTGATTATATAATTAGTTTTATAGATGATTGATAATGACGTTGTATAAAGAACTAAGAAATTCACATATGTTATACAATGCTTTTAGTGTTGAGTCTAAGTAATAGATTTTTGAAAAATGTCTCATGGCAACAAAACATATAAATGATCTAAATTACATTTTAAATGTTTGATTTTTTTTTTCACACCCTTATACATTTTTGTGCTTTCAAATACTTGTCATATTAACCCCTTCTCATTGATTGTTGTTTTAAATGCCCCGTAGGAGGGTTAATGCCTAGCAGCTGTATCCTGCTTGCTAGGAAACACAACATGTGTAAATTATTAATCTCTCTTGGCAACTCCCAGTCTTTCAGGCACCTATTACTATTACCCAACCCATACTAGTAACATTCCTGTGTAAACATATTCCTTTTTACTGCTTGCAAAATTGTGTTCTTGAGCAGTTGATGATACATTTACAGTCTCTCTTTTCCATTTTAAGAACAATCTATGAGTGTGTCTTTCTATCACTTATAAAATTTTAAACATATGCAAAGATCCAGATTAAATAGTTTCTTGAACAAAGTGAACTGAGAAATCTTTCCACTCTTGCGCTACTCTATACTTGACACAATTCATACTACCTGATATCTCTTCCAAAAATCTTTAATTTTTCTATCCCTTTTAGACCTTCAAGTAAAGCTTCTGGAGACTATAACAATGGCTATTTGTAATGCCTACCAGTTCACTGCACTGTTTAAAATGTATCTGGATATTAGTAGAGAGTCATGGTGACATGCATATGACTAATATTAACATCTGTTTCACTTAAACTTCTCATTTGCACTTTAGCCGTTAAAGCTAAAATGTTTTTATTCAATTGCCTTCATTTGAAATGAAATAATAACTTGAAGTTCCTTGGAATTTTTCAGCAAATTCCATCATCTAGCACTTAGAGGAATGAAATTTGAATGAAAAATTAAAATTCATTAAAAGATTCCAGAAGAGTTGTGTTGTTGTAATGCTATCTTCTAATACAATGTCAGAATTTCTTTATCTGAATCAGATACTTTTAGCTAGGATAGGAATGCTGTGCCTAATGATGAAGTGGCTCGTCAGAGTAACATCTAGTCTTCTCAAGTACAAGTAGATATGGCCATGTTCTAATCGTCTTATTTCACTTTGTTTGATTATCAATGGCTAACTTATTTACAAGATTATTTCCTAGTTCTTTAATGTATTAGAAGAAATTGAGAGATTATATTATAAACGCTGAAAATGTCTTCGACTAATATCATAAATAATTAACTACCAAATGTTTAAAAAATTGGTTATTGAATAGCCAACAGCCTATATCATGCATTTTCATGCAATCAGGTTTCTCTTTCGAAGGATTGTGAATGACTTTCTAATATATTGTATCTAAAGTGGTGAAGAATATCAAAGTGGTCACCAAGGAGTTATTTCCTAAAGCTCTATTGGCAACTGGAGTTGGATTCAGTCTATGACATCACTTTATTCCAAGCTGTAGGTCAATTAGAATCTGAGAACACCTTTTCAACCAATTGCAATTCAGTCACTGGATCAAGTATTATTGAATTCAGAATGTAACAAAGGAAGTGTTCAGAAAAAAGAGAACATACAGAATATTTCTATAAAGTACTCTCTAAGTAAACTGCAAATGTCACGCTTGACATATTTAGCTCCTGGACACTGAAACACTACTTTGTGAGAGTCTGCTAGAGATTTCAAGGTTTGTTGCAGCCAAAATCAATAAGTGAACATTGTACAATGTTCCCTTTTTGAATAAAAATTAAAATATTCCATTATTTAATCTATTAAGCTAAACAATGCTTACATACTTGTTTAATGATTGAGATTTTGCAGGTAATAATGTCAAGAAGACATCCACTATAAATGTTTAAATATTACCAGGCTGAGGATATTGTAATTAAAATGTATACAATTCCAATTTTTGTGAATTACTAGTTTTAGGAAGTATTTGGTTATTTTAAAATAAGGAAAGTACATATAGTTATTAATTTAAAAATTAAATATCCAGCAGAAACAGTGTCATTGACTGTGTTATGCAAACACTGATATCAACATTTAGACCACAGAATACTGCATTCAAGATATTTAAAATGTTTATAGTTTTCATGGAGGGCTGGTTAGCTCAGTTGGCTAGATGGGTAGCATGTGTTTCAGAATAATGCCAACAGTGTAGGGTTTGATCCCCATTCTGGCTGAGGTAGACTTGGGGTCTGCCTTCTCTGCCCCATAGTAAAATCACAGCATCAGCTGTGGTTTGGCAACCCATGAATAATCAAAGATGCTACCTGGAGAAGAAGAAGATAGCTTTCATAGTCTACGGACAATAATGGCAAGAATGTATATTGAGGTACATACAGATAATTGTTTGTGAACCATTGAATGGAAAGCTTGTATGTTAATAACATAATTCTCATGTCTGTTTGTTGTAAATTCCATTAGCTGTGGTTCCAATTTGCAGCTGATGCTGAAAGTATGCTGAGCTTAAAGCTATAGTTTAACAAAAAGAAGCAGATGGCTGCCGCCAAGGTCAAATCAGATGGAGAAGTTTGTCAAAATGGGATGACAAAGGCAATCTGTAAACTGTTATTGCGCCTACCTTGAGGTGCTGAAAACATTTTGAAATTACAAAAACACTGGAGTCGTCAGTATGCTGGTAGAAAAGGTTGCCTCGAGTGCTTCGGCTGTATGGATGAATGCCAGATGTGGAATCCGACATATCTGGAATTAATGATATTAAGCATGCTTCCCTATATGCCCAATAATAACTCTATTATGATTGATATAAACCACAGACACTTTATCTAGCGTAAATATAATCATCTGTCATGCAGTATATTAAATCATCAATTTCTGCATTATGAGAGCCGTTTAAGGTAACTAATCATCTGTCTAGTTCTGGTGTCTTTGAGGCTGATCCGATAACACAGAATACTGCTGCCACAACCATGACAATCTAACCCCGGCATGAAAGGGCTGAGAAAGACCCATTACCACTAGAAACCCTGTGGCAATATCAAAGCTCTTTTTCTACATAATCCACAGCTGTAAATAAACCACCCTCTGCCGCTAAGTTTATTGATCACAGACAGTTCCACACTTGTGTCAAGCAAATTCTCAACAGAATAAAACGTTGCTTTATGTTTTGTCTTGTCAAAATATTAAATTGTTCTGTCATGTAGAGTCAGGCTTTCAGAGGCTGCAGTGACAGTGTAATCTTGCATTAGTTCTCTCTGTTGCCAAGTTTGCCTCACAGGATCATTCCAATAGTGTCCAATTATGCTCTTTAAAGTTCAGATCTGGCTCCCTATTATGCAACACAGGAACCTGGCTACAGTAATCATGATGGATATATCATTATTATTGCTCTACCCACTTGTTTTAAGTTATGTGCTTAGTTAAATCAAGCAGTTACAACTTGATAAAAAAATATAAAAAGGCTTTTGGAATTAGAATTTTCTAATTATGATGCTGGTCTTATTCCGTGGGGTTTAATTTCTGCTCTGCACTCTCTTAATGTGTTAGTTAACATATTGATACTAAATTCTAATCTTCACTATTTTAATATAGCCATGAATCTATTTATGTTCAACAGGTTAATAACTGTATGACACCCTAAATATTTTGCCTGCAATGAAGGGAAGAGCCCAAAAATATGAAGGCCTTATTTTTTAAATAGTATATCCAGCTAGACTTTTATTTCATAAATTCAGTCAATCATTATGTGTTGCATTTATCATGTTAATTATTGTATCATTAACTAAAAGAAGCACTATAAAAATGATATATTGGCGATGAGTTTGGATTCAGACACCAGCATCTTGCTAATGTACCTATAGTAGTACAGAAAGAATGGCTAAAATCCACATCATTTGAAATGACCAGTTTGAACTTGGAACAAGACCTGAATATTACAATAACAATATAACTTTCTACTTTGCTGCATCACAAATTCTGAAATACAGCACTAAACCTTAGCAACAGAGCTGAGAAGTTCCTGCCTGCAGGTACAATTAACAACCTGAACCCTGTGGCATTCCTCTTAAGAGGTTCAAGCTGCTGACAGCCATCAGGAGTTTGGACAGGAACTCTTCTATTATCTTAATGATAGTTTATTTTCAGTCATAGGATGTACATGAAGATAATGAAATTACATCTTATGTTTAGCATATAAAATGAGAGAATGCTGAGACACATTTCTGTTTAAAGGGCTGATGCTATTCAGCAGCTCTTACCTACACTGGCTGCAGGCTGCTGATCATGTCTGAATCCAGATACTTTTAAAGAGTTCACTTTATATCTTTATAATAACATTGGTATTTGTCCTCAAACTAAAATAAATTCTAACTGAACAAAACTGAGTTTGATTTTTAAAAAAATTCCTTGCATCTCTATAGCCACGATAGTCTGCACCCGCCAGAAGAGGGGTTCATGGGGGAGGGGGCGGAGAATATGCTGGGATGAAAAGAATCAGTTTCCCAACGGTGGGAACTTGCAGTCCTGATTGTTACGGCAGGTCAACTTTCCCGCTGAACCTCGTCAGGAACCGAATTTGCATCTCGTGCATGCTAATTAAAACCCCAACTGACCGGAATTGACCCCTACCAGCATAACTTCAGCTCCGCCAGTGGGAATTCACACTGGTCCGATTCAGGACCAGACAAACCTGGCGTGCACATGGTGAGAGAGTTAAGAGCATTTACCAGAGAAGCCGTGGCCTGGAGCACCAGAGGACAGCATGACCCCAGGTATGATGTGCGCCGATGAGACGACCTGTGTGGGGAGCTGTAAGACACGGAGGGGAGGGCTTTGGAACACGTGGCAGGGGGAGCTGGAAGACTTGGGGTGGGGGGGAATGGTTGGTGACCAGGAAGGATTGAGGGGTGTTGGGCGCAGTGACGAGAAAGAGTTGAAGAGGGCAAAATTGGGTGTGGTGACCAGGAAGGATTGAGAGGGGGTGGTGTACAGGGTAAGGGGTGGTTGGGGAGTTGTTGAGAGAGAGGGGTCAGTGCCATTAATGCTGGAATCTTGAGGCGGGCAAACCGTGGGGACTGTGAATGTGAGAGGGAGCAGTGGAATGCGGTAGGGTGGAAGGGTGAGGGCCCAGGTGTGGTGGGAGCAGTTCTCATCAGGCGGGTTGTTCACGGGGATACAAATTGTCATGCATCTGGGAAGTGGGCAGGATCCGTGTGGGCATGTGGACTGTGACAGGTGTGGGCTCAGTGGGGAGGAAAAACACTTGAAGCTTCATGCTGATGGGATCTATGGTGCTGAGGGGACATTCAAGGGTAATCAATGGGAGGGTGAAGGTAACATCAGGGGTGTGGATGGTGAGGGGGTAAGGGGTGGGTGACAAGTGGAGGGTAAAAGTTGGTAGATACTCTCTGGAAGGTGACACGCATCATCAAGATAAATAGATGGAATGTGAACACTTCTGATGTAGGATCAGGTTGCATACTGCTAACTCTGTGGTTAATCTGTGACCTCCTGACTCCCCAAAGCCTGTTTGCCCTGTAAAAGGCACGCGTGAGGAGCTTGAGTGAATACTGTCCACTTGCCTGGATAAGTGTAGCTCCAACATCTTTCAGGAAGCCGGACATCGTCCAGGACGAAGCAGGTCACTTGATTGACATGCCATCTGGCACCCTCAACATTCTGTCCCTCCAGCACCAACCCATAGTGACAGCTGTGTGTGCTATGTGAAAGATTCACTGCTGCTAGTCCCCAGGGCTACTTCAGCAGCCCCCTCTAGACCTGTGAGCTCCAGCATGCAGAAAGATAAGGGCAGCAGAGGCATGGGATCAGCAGTATCGGCAAGTTGCCATCTACTCCAACACCCCACCCCACCCCACAACCATCTCCATCCACCCCGCCAATGGCTGTGCCTTCAGTATGGCTGGGTCAGCAATCAGCAATTGCCACCCTACCAGCAGACCACATGGACTGGAGAAGGGCAATGTGGCAGCACCTCAGCACCACCTCAATGGTCTTTTGGAATGGCCTTGCCATTGATGCCCACGTCCCATGTCAGATTCAGAAAACGGTGAGGTGAGTATAGGGAGTAGAGGATTCACT
Organism: Cetorhinus maximus; assembly: GCF_964194155.1. Classification (NCBI taxonomy): domain Eukaryota; kingdom Metazoa; phylum Chordata; class Chondrichthyes; order Lamniformes; family Cetorhinidae; genus Cetorhinus; species Cetorhinus maximus. The sequence continues at coordinate 79,470,912 of NC_135889.1, forward strand.
TACCCTGGCAGCATGGATTAAATCATTCATCCATTTCCTGCACTGCAGGGCACTCCTCCTCTACATCCCTGTGTCACTGATCACCCTGGCGACCTCCTCCCAGGCTGCTCTGGTGAGTCGAGTGGGTCTCGCGCTCCCATACCTGGGAAAGTGGATATCTCTCCTATCCTCCTCAGCCTGGGGGAGAGTCTCCAGGGAGGCATTGCCCAAGCGTGGGGCCAGTGCTTGCTTCTCGAGGCCATCTCGGTGCCCTGAAACTCTGGCACGCTAAATCACTGGCTGTCCGGGTGCCTTTTACATGTGGCGTCAGGACATGACAGCAGGATGCTCAACTCCCTGCCTGCCCCACCATGAGATGCGTCATGAACTGCGTTCATGCATAATTAATTAGATGGGGAGCACACAATTGCATGTATTGGCCTGCCCCGCTCATCGGCGGGGAATATTCTCAGTTCACGCTCCTGCCACGGAACTTATGGCAACTTAGGGGATAATTCTGGCCTATGTTGCTGTTTGCAGCCCCTTCCTTGGTGGGTCATTGTGGCTTATAGTGGTTTAAGTATGAGAAGATGTTGGACAGATGTTCTAGAAAATGGGGTGACCTTATTATGCTAAGTCTCTGCCGCTTGCAGGGGAAAAATTCCAGGGAAATTATCTTGTTGGGGGCCAAACTTCCATCCACTCCTTACAAGTTACATGATGGCCAGTGGGGGGGGGAAACTAGGGAGAGGGACTCCCTACCCTGGGAGTTCCTGCTAAGGAGACCTAGCCATGACCCAGCAAATCAGTGGAAGATGGTATGTTGAGTGAGGTGAGGCACCCTGACTAGTGGATGTGGGCTGAACTAATGAATTCAGGCCAGGAATGGCCCTGGAAGAAACTCTCCTGAATGTTTTTAATAAAAGGGGAAATTGACAAGAGAACACAGGAGGGAAGGGAGGGAAATGTGAGCAATTTTCTAACAAAGGCAAAGGGGCACTGAAGTTTTCAGCTACTATTCACAGATGGGCTCCAGAGATGTGTCCAAAGTTGTGTTTGCATTTGCCTGTCCCAAGCTAATAGGGTTTCCTACCACCAGTTCTGCAAAGTTTCAATTGGGCACTGGTGGGCATGATCCTACCATGGATTTTTCTTAAAAGAAATATTGCTTAGGCTAGGGAAACACTCAGAGCTGAACATCTAAAAATACAGAGTAAGAAAAAGGGAGCTAGCCCAATATTAATCAAAGATTAATCAAAGGCTTTGGGTGGAATTTTCCATTCAGGTGACTAAGCCGTCTGGCGGGCTGGAAATTCAGTGTGAATGCCGCTAGTGAACATGTGCAATCTTCTGCTTTTTAGCTCATTAATTATGTATCATGAAGGAGCTCAGTGAATCGTGTGGTGGGGCGGGCAGGAAGTCACTCGCCTGCACTTGCATCTTGGGGTCAAAGGTCCTGGCATATTTAAAGGAGCACCTGGACAGGCATTCACTCATTGCAGACCAGGAGCTTTGCACTACTCCTTCAGAGCCCTTGCAGCAGCAGGTCCTACTGGAGAAGCAGATGTGAGCAACCGTGTCCCGGGACATGCGAGAAGACATCCAGCATTGCCTTTCATTCATCTCTAGATAAGAGTGATACACCCATGGTTGAGCCAATGCTCTCCATTGCAGTGGCCCATGTTTGACAGCCTTTTGACCTTATGGAGACCCCGCTGCCTCTAGCTGCTCAGGCCCTTGCTCCTCAATGGCCCTTTGTCAACAGGCAACAGGCCTTACTTCTCCTCATCTGGATGAAAGCCATTACCAAGGTAGGGTTGCCTGCAGCCTGCATCATTGACACCTCAGTGGATGTGTGAATGAATTGGTGATACATTTACTGAGCATGTCTTTTACAGATTTTCCTCCATCTCAATGCCAGCAAGCAAGTGCTAAACCCTTCAGCTGGCCTCCATCTAGACATGGCACCCCTGCCCCATCCCTTCCAGCTAAAGGACATCCTGGAGGACCAGAGATGGTTGTTCCTCCCATTCATACATAAATGTATATGAAGAAATGTCTCTTTGACCAAGGCGAATAAAGCCATGTGCAAGAAGCCACATGCTTCTTTCCGCTTGTCACTCTACTCTCGAAACTCTAGAGGGACTCTATGGAAGCATAGAAAGACTAACTATGTGATCCCTTGTTAGCCATCACCATTCACCTGGAAGGATGGCATTCCACCAAGCCACCTGTCATCTCCCCCTCCATGAGCCACCCGATGAGATCTTCACTACCAGACTCACCCTGGACCTGCCACCCTACCACATCCCACTACCCACCTGACTGCGGCTGTTCCCCTATCACCAGTACCCTGAGTTCTTCCCCCAGGGCCCCACCAGCGACACCACTGACGCTGCCCTCAAAGACACGCCACTTGAATGTTCTAACTTCTCACTGGCGGAAGTTTACTTTGGAGCACAAACTTACTTCCAGTGAGGTGGCCTTTTAATGAGCATGCATGAATGCTAATGCATGCAAATGGGATTCCTGGCATTGTTCATTGGAAAGCTCCATCCGCCTTTAACACGCCTTGAAGCCAGGGGAGCAAAATTCCAACAGTTCATCCTGCTATCAGGGAACAGAATTTTTGCCTCTCACTGAATTAAGTGCAACTGCCTGCCATGATTCCCACTGCTGGCGGGAGCAGAAAATTCTGCCCCTTAATTATCCAAAGATAGTAAGAGGGAAGAATAAAAAAGTGACAGAGAAAGGGGAAAATTTTACAAATTGCACCCCGATTGCTTTCCCGATCATTATATTTCGTTCAATATGGCTGGTGGCAGTGCTGTACTTAGTTCTAGGATATGAAGCGTGAAAAATAGGTAATATAAAGATGGAAAAGCATTTAGCAAATATTCATACTGTTATTAAGGTAAATATCTATATAAATATAAAGAACTGAAAAAAACAGTAAAAAATAAAGGTAGTTGACCAGAACAAAAATCTCCAAGATAAAGGTGAATTTGAAAGAACATTTGACAGATAAAATAATAATTGAACAATGGGAAATTTTTGAACTGGAGGTTAGCAGGGGACAAATTGTACATATTCTCAAATGAGCAGAGGAGGTGCAGCAATAACTGGAGTTCCTCAAGTATGTAGAGAAATTAAAATAAAATTTATAAAAGAGGTACATGAGAAATCTGGGGCTAATGATACAAAAGAAAATAATCAGAATATAGAAAATGAAGGGGAAACAAAAAGATTAACAAGTAACATAAAGGGAAATAGATAAACCAATAAAAATACAGGAATAATTAAAGAAAGGATAGGATGAATTGGAGATGAAAGGGTAAGTTTTCTGGTCAAGAATGAAGGAGTGTCTAAACTACAAAATGAGTAATTTACCTTTTTTTTACAGCAGAGTCTGGCAGTGGTAGGGGGAGGAGGACATGGAGCAATTAGATAGGACAACTAACTATAGATAAGTACGTCAAGCCAAAGAAAGCTGCTACAACTCAAGGTAGAAAACACTATGGGCACTCATGGAATATGTCCTAGCATGCAGAGGGAAGACAGAGAGAAATTAACAGAGAATCTGGCCATAGCCTTTCAAGCATCCTTGGTTTTGAAAATTCTGCCAGAAGACTGGAGGATTGCCAATGTGACACCCACGTTCAAAAAGAGTGACAGGATAAATAGGTAACTATACACCAGGCTGTCTAATATCAATAGCAGGCAACCTTCTAGAATTCGTACTATAGTATAAAATTAGTGCTTGCTTAGAAAGATGTGGCTTAATTAAGGAGAGCCAGCATGAATTTACAAAAGGCAAGTCATGTCTAATAAATGTATTGGAGTTCCTTGAAGAAATAATTGAGTGCATTGATAAAGGAAATGCAGCAGATTTTTTTAAAAAAGTGTTCAGTAAGGTTTTGTACAGGAGGCTTGTCAATAAAAATTAAAGCACATGCTGGAGAATTGGCTAAAGCACAAAAATCCGAAATGTGTGTGAATGGGGTTTTTTTTAGACCATGGGAATGTAACCAATGTTTGTCACAATATGTATGTATATAAATGTGTACAGGGGAATATAAGGCTTAATATCAACACTTGAAACAACACAAAAGTCAGGAGTGTTGGGAATAGTAAGCAACTTCAGGGGAACATGGTCAGTTTAGTAGATTGGGTATGTAAACATCAGATTAGGTTAATTTTTATTCTTTCATAGGATGTTGGCATTGCTGGCTAGGCCAGCATTTGTTGTCCATTCCTAATTTCCCTTGAAAAGGTGTTGGTGAGCTGCCTTCTTGAACTGCTGCAGTCCATCTGGTGAATGTACAACCACAGTGTTGTTAAGGTGTACCAGGATTTTGATTCAGTGATATAACAATATAGTTCCAAGTCAGGATAGTTTGTGGCTTGCAGGGGAACTAGCGGGTGCTGGTGTTCCCATGTGCTTGCTGCCCTTGTCCTTTTAGTTGGTAGAGGTCATGGTTTTGGAAGGTGCTGTTGGTGGATCCATGGTGAGTTGCTGCAGTGCATCCTGTTTACGGTACACACTGTGCCACTGTGCGTCAGTGGTGGAGGGAGTGAATGTTTAAGTAAGTGGATGGGATGCCAATTAAATGCACTGCTTTGTCCTGAATGGTGTTAAGCTCCTTGAGTGTTGTTGGAGCCGCACTCATTCAAGCAAGTGGGGAGTATTTCAGCACACTTCTAGCTTGTGCCGTGTAGATGGTGGACAAGCTTTGGGGAGTCAGGAGGTGATTTACTCGCCACAGAATTCCCAGCCTCTGACCTGCTCTTGTAACCACAGTATTCATATGGCTGGTCCGGTTCACTTCCTAGTCAATGATAACCCCAGAATGTTGATAGCGGGGGTTTCAGCAATGGTAATTTTATTGAATGTCAAAGGGAGATGGTTAGATTTTCTCATGTTGGAGATGGTCATTGCCTGGCACTTGTGTGGTGCACGTGTTACTTGCCACTTATCAGCCCAAGCCCGAATGTTGTCCAGGTCTTGCTGCATATTGGCATGGACTGCTTCGATACCTGAGGAGTTACAAATGGTGCTGAACATTGTGCAATCATCAGCGAACATCCCCACTTCTGACTTTCTGATGGAAGATAGGTCATTGATGAAAAGGCTGAAGGAGGTTGGGACTAGGACACTACTCCAAGGAACTCCTGCAGTGATGTCCTGGGATTGAGATGCTTGGCCTCCAACAACCACAGTTATCTTCCTTTGTACCAGGTATGACTCCAACAAGTGGAGAGTTTTCCCCCTGATTCCCACTGAGTTCAAATTAACTAGGGCTTCTTGTTGCCCCACTCAATCAAATGTTGCCTTTATACCAAGAGTAGTCACTGTTATCTCACCTGTAATGAGGCCAGGAGCTGAGTGGCACTGGCAGAACCCAAACTGAGCATCAGTGAGCAGGTTATTGCTGAGTAAGCATCGCTTGATAGCACTGTTGGTGACCCCTTCCATCACTTTTTGCTGATGATTGAGATGGTAATCACATTCTAACTTAAGCTTAACCAATAACTTATTTGTACCCCATTTTAAAGTTTTATTCTTCCTTTCAAAAGACAGTGGCATGGTGGTAATGTCGCTGGACTAGTAATCCAGAGGCCCAGGCTAATGCTCTGTGGACACGGATTCAAATCCCACCACGGCAGCTGGTGGAATTTAAATGTAATTAATTAGTAAAAATCTGGAATTGAAAGCTAGACTCAGTATATGCCATGAGACTGTCACTAAAAACCCTGAAAAATCCTGTGGTTCCACAGTGGGGAGGACCAACTGTTAAGTGGATGCAAAACCCGCCTCTCACAGTGCCCTAAACAATTGTCTTCCTTCCATCCCATTCTTTAGCATGCAATCATAAAGACAAGCTGCAATACCTCTCTTTTTGTTTATTCTTTCACGGGACATGGACATTGCTGGCAAGGCCAGCATTTGTTGCCCAACTCATTGCCCTTGAGAAGGTCCAGAAGCATAAACCAATTCAAAATTTTCAACTCCTGGTAAAAATCAGTAATACTGGCACCAGTAATACTGGAGTTCCATTTTAAGGTATACAAGACCAGTTTAGGCAAGTTTTCCTGGTGCCCTTCATTTCCAAGTTTTACTGGTTTTTACCTTCTTGAACCACTCATTCCACATCATGCAGGAACACCCACAGTGCTGTTAGGACGGGAGTTCCAGGATTTTGACCCAGTGGCAGTGAAGGAATGGTGATACAGTTCCAAGTCAGGATGGTGTGTGACTTGGAGGAGAAATTGCAGGCGGTGGTGTTCCCATCTATCTGCTGCCCGTGTCCTTCTCGGTGGGAGTGGTCATGGGTTTGGAAGCTGCTGTTGAAAGAATCTTAGTGAGTTTCTGCAGTGCATCTTGTAGAAAGTACGCACTACTGCCACTGTGTTTCAGTGATGGAGGGAGTGAATGCTTAAGGTGGTGGATGGGGTACTAATCAGGTGGGCTACCCAACACTTTAAGCATTCACTCCCTCCACCGCTGATGCACAGTGGTGGCAGTGTATACATCCACCAGGTGCACTGCAGCAACTCACTAAGACTTTCTAATTCTAAATACCCTCACCGCATTCTTTTCTATATTCACAAAACTCTCAAACAGCATTCTCTCCTGCCATTCAGACACATGCAGAATCACAGCAAATATTCAGCAGGCTTCATAACTTCAGGCTGTGTTTTGTAGACTGTCACCTGCTTTTGCCCAGCCTCTCAGTGCATGTCCTTTTTCTCTTGTCTTTAGGTCCTTCTCACCAACAAGAGGCTTCAGAATAAGTCACCTCGGAGGGTGACAATCCTCTTAATCCTACACTCCATTCCTCTCAAGCACCAGCACAGTTAATGGCAATCCTCATGGGCTAGAGAGAGGCGCAAGTGAGCAGAAGCACTTCAAGTGGCTGGGGCAGTCCAGGAAACAACTGGCTAGAAGGCGAGGTTCTCTCCCAGTTTTACTGAGATGGGCAGAGATGAAAATGTCAGAGACCCTCATATGAAAAGAAACTATTTGCCTCTCACTAGCAGTCACAGCAGGCATTGTAAGCAGGAATTTAATTGCAGTCTCTGTGGTTATCTCATATAGCATTACCACTCTCTAACCTAACCTCGAGAGCTGTCCCCTCACAAAAAAGAATCATTGCTACCAGCCTTTGTAGCTTTGGTGGAACCTCAAGTGGTTGCTATGCAGACTCTGGGCTTAAACTTGCTCTCCTCCATAAAGAGATAGACAACCATCTTGGAGAGATCAGTGGAGAAATTGGACAAAAGATATCAAGGAGTAGCTCTTTCGCAGTCTGTTCTTTTATAGTTTAATGGATGTGATAAGCCCCATGAGAATGGTGCAATGGGAGCATCTTGTCAGGATGCCAGTATGTTAGTTCCTTCACCACCCACCTCAGATAATACTCACCATGGCACCAGCTGGTCAACTGGGTCAGACTAGTCTGCCCCAGCAGCACTTGAGGTGCAGCAATCTGCAACTGAACTTCTATGAGCAGAAGTGCCCAGAAGCCCCTTGCCACAAGCATCTCAAGTGTCTCAACATGTGGAGCAGCAAACTTCCAACAGCTTTGTTGAGGCCACTAGGGGCACAACTTGTAGGAATGGAAGAGGTAGGGAATAAAAAAGACCCATAAATTGACACTTGGGTGGGAAATGAATGGTATAGAAGGTGACTTCATATTTTGCATGTTCTTTAATGCAGGGTGAAAGGAGTGGCGAAGGGAGTAATAGACGAACTCTGCAAATTTTCAGAGCAAGGAAATGAGCTGGTTACCAATATCACTGAGCAATTAACTCATCCTTCACATCTCTTGCTGCAAGGCATTCAGTGGCCCTCCTCTGCTGCTTCCTCTTCCTCATCCAATGAAGACTGCTGCTGATCCTCCCCCACATGTAGGCCTCTTTGTCTGCCAAGGTTGTGCAGTATATAGCACAGGAATGTGAGGCAGGGGAGCCTTTGTGGGGCATATTGTGTTTGAGCTATGAAAGTGTTTTCATGATCTTTGCCCTGCCTTCACCAACCTTCTTGCTGCCATTTTGCCTCAAATTGCACCATCTCTTACATGCTGTCCTGTATACCTGCCTAGAATTTGGAGAATTTTAATTTGGAGTCTTCCATCGTAGTGGTTTGTAGACCAACCTTTCCATCAGAGGGAGAGAAGACTGTAGGGATGATTTACATGTGTAACATGCATCAAGCAGGCAGGAGATAAAGAGATGACATTGCCTACCCGATGGCGCAAACAAGAGTGCCTGAACCCTTTTCATGTTCAGAGTCATGTGCAAGCTGCCAGTGCTCAACAAGTGGTGGAAATCCGACATTGACACGGCAGAGTGGAGCTGGAGATACCTCCTGAAAGGGGAGAGGAGTCCAGGGTGAGTCACTTGTAAATTCATACTCCTTCCTGCTACACAAGTATCAGTAGCATCGTTTGCTTAAGTTGTTTTCAGAGCAGTTAGCATAGTTTCATTTAAGAAATGTAGGTTAGACTTTTATATGTACAGTGCCATTGGGCATTGTATAGTGTCGCACTTTTTGCCTATTTGTACTTGAGAATTGCTCAGGATCCTACAATTGGTGTTGGACTCTGATGTAAATATTTTATTAAGATTTAAACTTGTTTTGAGCAGGACTGCTGGTTGCTCATTTCAAAATTCATTTGAAAATCGAGTGGTGCAGCCTCGGAAAGCCAGTGGGCAATATTTTAAATAAAAGTTTGTCTGTTTATTGCTCAATTTTTCAGTGTGAATTGGATGGTAGACAGGGAACTATCTTCCCACTGTTACAGATCTGCATTGAACATGGACACTTTTCCTCAGGAAAGTTCCTGATTCCCATGATGATTACATTGGAAGTGTTTTGTCCCTTTAAGTGGAATGTCCTTGAGAACTAGCAGTTGCCCTTGTGGAAGGCAACGTGAGTTCAGAGAGTGGCTTGTAAGTTTTGATGGTGGTTGAGCGGTTGGAGAGGTTGCCCCTTGCATTAGTAAGTTCCCCTGACACCCACGTGTGGAAAGAAAAAGAACATCAGGGATCAGGAGGTGACTGCAGGCTCAATTAGTGGTGACATGAGTGTCTTGGCTTAGTTTGGCCACCCTTGTGAGGTCATTGAAGTTTTTTGGCACTTTGTGGCTGCTGCCAAAGTGCTGCAATTTGCACTTACTGCCATTGCTACCTCCCTGCAGACTGTACCACTTTCTTAAAACCTTATTGTCCATGAGACAGTCCCTCCTTGCCCTGACTTTTGCCAGCAGATCCTTCTGAATATCTTGTTGCTGTGGCAGTGGCAAAGATTGCTATTCTCTTAGTCACTTTGCAGCGCCTGGAGCTGCAAAAGCAAGGTCCCCCATTAACTAGTTGCAGTTCTTTAAAGGCTGAAACAGAACTGCAATTTATTTTCTCCCAAAAGCTTTAAGCATATGAAGGGGAGACAATTAGCAAAGTTAAGAAAAGCACTAATGGTGAGTTTGATGCAGTTTCACATTGGTGAGCATAGTGATCACCACATCATAAGTATGCCAATGAGTGGAGAATTCAGGCTGTTTTCTTTTGGTGCTTCTATCCATTGAATGAAAGATCATGGGATGGTACCTGCAACTTCATTTAGCTGCTTCTCAATTTTGGCCGTGTAAATAATGGAAAGAAAGAACTTGCATTTAGACAGAGCCCTTGATGACCTCGTGGCATCTTTAAGTGCTTTTATTATTTCCTTTTTTAACCTCCCTCAAACTGATGTGTCAGCCTGGGTTAAACATTGGGCAGGATTTTCGGGTCGTCGGGCGAGTGGGCCCGAGAGCGGCCGGGAAACGGTCCATAGCCCGCGATTGGCCGCCAACCATGATTTCATGCTCGCTGGCCAATTAACGGCCAGCCAGCGTGAAAGGCACGCTGAGAAGCTCAACGCTGCCAAGGTGGGGGCGGGAGGAATGCGAGTGCAAAAGCCTGTGCATGTGCGGGGAGCGCACACTGAAAGCTCCCTGAGAATTTTAAAATCAAGAATAAAGATTTGAAAAATGTGACAAACTCACTCACATGAACAAAGGCATAGTAAAAATTCTGTCAAAACATTTTTAAAAAATTAATGCCGGAAATCTCATCCCGCCCGTGAATGAGGTTTCCTCAAAAATGCAAAGGCTGCCTGGCCGATTCGCCTGCCCACCAACCATAAGGTTGGACGGGCAGTGAAAAATAGCTTTTAATTAATTGATTAATGGCCTTAATAGGCCTCTTAATTGCCGGCCAAAATACCACGCGAGTGCACGATGATGTTGGGGCGCTCGCCCGATGTCATCACGTGCTATTTTACGCCTGATTGTGTTGGGTGTGTGTCCAGCCGCAGGACGTAAGATTCTGCTTGCTGTGTCTTTGGAGTGGGGCCTGAACCCATGAGCTCCTGGCTCAGAGGCAAGAATGCAACCACTAAAGGAGGCTGACAGAGGTACTTAGCCAAAATCACCATGAAGGGATTGCTGACCTAAGTTTTCTCCTGTGTTGGTGTTCCCGCAGGCAGGGTGTTGGGGCCTATCAATGTGATGCAATTGTGACTCCATTTTTTAATGATTCTTATTTTCAGAGCAAGCTCCCCCAACGCGCTTCACATCCCCTACAATTTTTCATTCACTCACAGCTTAATATGAAAGGAAGCAATAAAAATCTCATTTTATATATATTTGCTCTTCTTCTGGATTTATTATCAGTTCCATTAAGGAATGCTTATTGACACATGTTATATTCCCAGTAGAAGGCCTTCAAAACATTCTTCCTAATGAAGATAATGACCCATCATTAATGCTAGAGAATAGCTATGGTTGGGGGTTGGGGAAAGTGTTTGGGAGGGGAGGTGTGGTGTCCATGTGAGGAGGCGATGGCATAGCGGTATTGTCGCTGGATCAGAGGCCCGTGGTAATACTCTGGAAACTGGGGTTCAAATCCTGCCACAGCAGATGGTGGAATTTGAATTCAATAAAAATAGAATTAAAAGTCTAATGATGACCATGGAACCATTGTCAATTGTTGTAAAAACCCATCTGGTTCACTAATGCCCTTAGAGAAGGAAATCTGTCATCCTAAATGTGACTCTTAGGTGCCCTCTGAAATGGCCTAGCAAGCCACTCAGTGTAACAAGCCAATACAATGTCACAAAAAAAGAATGAAACCAGATGAACCACCTGGTATTGACCTAGGCACTGGAAATGACAATAGCAATCTCAGCCCTGTCAACACTGCAAAGTCCTCTTTACTAACATCTGGCGGCTTGTGCCAAAATCGGGAGAGTTGTCTGACAGACTAGCCAAGCAACAGCCTGATGTAGTCATCCTTAGGGAATCATACTTTTCAGATAATGTCCCAGGCACCACCAGTACCAGCCCTGGGTATGTTCTGTCCCACTGGCAGGACAGACCCAGCAGAGATGGTGGCACAGTGGTATACAATCGGGAGGGAGCTTCTCTGGGAGCCCTCAACATTGACTCTGGACCCCATAAAGTCTCATGGCATCAGGTCAAACATGGGCAAGGAAACCTCCTGCTGATTACCACATACCGCCTTCCCTCAGATGCTGAATCAGTGCTCCTCCATGTTGAACATCACTTGGAAGAAGCACTGAGGGTGGCAAGGGTGCAGAATGTACTCTGGGTGGGGGACTTCAATGTCCATGACCAAGAGTGGCTCAGTAGCACCACTGCTGGCTGAGCCCTCAATGACATAGCTGCTAGATTGGGTCTACAGCAGGTGGTGAGTGAACCAACAAAAGGGAAAAACCTCAACCTCACCAACCCGCCTGCTGCAGATGCATCTGTCCATGACAGTATTGGTAGGAGTGGCCACCGCATAGTCATTGCAGAGACAAAGTCCCGCCTTCACATTGAGAGTACCTTCCATCGTGATGTGTGGCACTATCACTATGCTAAGTTGTATAGATTTTGAACAGATCTAGAAATTCAAGACTGGGCATCCATGAGGTGCTGTGGACCATCAGCAGCAGAATTGTACTCGAACACAACCTGTAACCTCATGGCCTGGCATATTCCCCACTCTACCATTACCATCAAGCAGGGTATCAACCCTGCTTCAATGAAGAGTGCAGGGGGATGCCAGGAGCAGCACCAAGCATACCTAAAAATGAGGTGTCAACCTGGTGAAGCTATAACACAGGACTACTTGCCAAACAGCATAAGCAGCAAGTGATGCACAGAGCTAAGTGACCCCACCACCAACGGATCAGACCTAAGTCCTGTCACATCCAGTTGTGAATGGTGGTGGACAATTAAACAACTCACTGGAGGAGGGTGCTCCACAAATATCCACATCCTAAATGATGGGGGAGCCCAACACAACAGTGCAATAGATAATGCTGAAGCATTTGCAACAATCTTCAGCCAGAAATGCCAAGTGGATGATCCATCTCGGCCTCCTCCGGAGGTCCCCAGCATCACAGATGCCAGTCTTCAGCCAATTCGATTCACTCCACGTGAGATCAAGAAACAGCTGAAGACACTGGATACTGCAAAGACTATGGGCCTTGACAATATTCCAGCAATAGCACTTAAGAACTGTGCTCCAGAATTTGCCACGCCCCTAGCCAAGCTGTTCCAGAATAGCTACAACACTGGCATCCACCCAGCTATGTGGAAAATTTCCCAGGTACGTCCTGTACACAAAGAGCAGGACAAATCCAACCCGGCCAATTACCACTCCATCAGTCTGACCTCGATCATCAGTAAAGTAATGGAAGAGGTCATCAACAGTGCTATAAAGCAGCACTTGCTTAGCAATAACCTGCTCACTAAGGCCCAGTTTGGGCTCCGCCAGGACCACTCAACTCCTGACCTCATTACAGCCCTGGTTCAAACATGGACAAAAGAGCTGACCTCCAGAGGTGAGGTGAGAGTGACTGCCCTTGACACCAAGGCAGCATTTGACCGAATGTGGCATCAAGGAGCCCTAGCAAAACAGGATTCAATGGGAATCAGGGGGAAAACCCTCCACTGGTTAGTCATACCTAGCACAAAGGAAGATGGTTGTGGTTGTTGGAGGTCAGTCATCTCAGCTCCAGGACATCGCTGAACATCATCATCAAAGACCTTCCTTCCATCATAAGGTCTAAAGTGGCGATATTGAGTGGGACTGCACAATGTTCAGCACCATTCGTGACTCCTCAGATACTGAAACAGTCCATGCCCAAATGCAGCAAGACCTGGACAATATCCAGGCTTAAGCTGACAAAAGAATTTGGCAGCCTCGGGTTTCTCACCCCTTATGAGAAAGAGGTCATGAAATCTCTGGGTAAGCATATGCGAGAAGCATTGGGATATAGGGAAGTAAAAAGGGAGGTGCGAACTGCAGGCGGTCCCAATGTTCATTTTTCCACTCCAACAAAATGCTTATGTTTGCCATTATAATGCAATGTAAATGCTAAGGCTGTACTGTTTACTGAAAATACTGCAGCCATTGTGCTACTCATCCACCCCTACCTCCTCTCTTCCTTTGCCCACTCCTAGGTATGCCATAGCAAAACTGTGGAAGAACCACTGCTTCAGAACCACTGAGCCTCTCTTTTTCTTCCCTGTCATCCACTTTCTGCATCATAGACACCAGCTCAGTGACCAAGGGCAAGCAGCTAGTATGCCAGAGTGAAGTGTACAAGGTGTCAGGCCATTCAGCCCCTTGAACCTGCTTCGCTACTAAGTCAGATTATGGACGAGCTGTACCTGAACCCCATTTACCCACCTCTGAAGCATAGCTTCCATACCCATATGTAACAAAAAAACTATCAGCCTCAGTCTTGAAAAATGTCAAATGATCCGGTATCCACCACCTTTTGTTGGATGGAATTCCAGATTTCTTTGCATAGAAAAAGTGCTCAATGATTTCACTTCTAAACCTCTTGGCTCTAAGATTAAAACTGTGTCCTCTTGGACTGGATCCCCCAACAGAGGAAATAGCTTATTGTATCTCCCCTATTGAATCCATTGATCATTTTAATCACATTGATTAGATCACCCTCAACCTTTTAAAGTCAAGGGAATACAAGCCAACTTCATGTAATTTATACTCATAATTTAACACTTTAAGGCCTGGCATAATTGTGGTGAGCTTGGAGCAGCTGGGGGTGGAACATGAGGAGGTAATCACTTTTGACCGGAGGGTCAGGAGACATCTGGCCTTGGCTGAGGAGCATAGGGGCCCAGATTTCAAGAGTTCTGTATTTAAAATGACTTTATCGTAAATCAGCAAACATATGTATAGACACTGGGGACACTGCCCTTGAAAACTCTGCACATGGTGGCTGAGTTGGAATGGTCAACTAATGGCATCTGTGGTACCCTGATGGATATATATTCAGCAATAGCTAAACAACTCCGAAGTAAGTGACAACTCCAGAATGAACTTCAGTACACTTTCTCTTCTGCCCAACAGAGGATCCAGTAGCAGTCATATCTTTTGAAGCTGAGGCTACTAGCATGAATACTGTGAGCGTCACAGAGGGCTGCCTCTTCCAGCCTTCAAGGAACTAGAGCTGAAATATAGAAAAAAAATATCTCTCAAGGTTTCAGTGATAAGATTGAAATCATTCAGGCAGCTTTCCCAGATTTAATGACCTGGCAACTATGTGTTCCCATGGAGATGTTGCCTCTCAAGGCAGTACCATTTGTGCCCTTCTGCCAATATCCTTAGATGCCTCCACATCTGGCAGAAGTAACCAGGGTCTGGCTGCCCTAGCAAATAAGCCTATGATTGAAAAGTGAGACAATGGCTTAATGTGGATTCCTAAACCTCTAGAATGTGGGAATGATGTGCCTGCTTATTACAAGCTGGAGATGCTGGATTTGTAAAGACCAAACTTATATAGCAGTACCCACCTCTGCACATGTAAATAAAGGACCAAATGCCTATATATAATATTTCATTGTTCAAAGCAGCTGGCATTGGTGCTAGCATCAGCTGCACTCAGGAAAAGCATGAGTACATGCGGCCTAACAGACAGTTCCTGTTAGGCTTCCAGGGAGCTCCTGTTAGGTGACATCCAAAGATTGTAAAATGTACTTTAAAATGCTATCTGTTCTCACCCCTGATTGTTGCTGCTACCTTCCGCCACCAGCCCCCCTGGCCACCTCGACCTCTCTCTGCCTGCTCAACCCGCTACGCTAAATCTTTCCCAATCACTATTAACTAATTACCTGAGGGATGAAGCAGCCATCACAGTGGTCCGTCTTCCATTGTGCTTTGCTGGTGAGCTGCCTGTTGGTGTTTGTAGTCCGCCTGTTCAATGTTAAGGAGGACCAAGCTTCGGCCTCACCGTTTAAGCAGAGGGATTTGTCCTGTCACTTGCCCTCCACCATGCCCCCATCCAGTAATGACTTTCCAGACTAATCACACTCATCAAGAGAAGGTACGGTGGTAAAAAAAGTAGGGAAGTATAGCGAGGTTTGTTTAAAATATGTTACCATTGATATAATGGGCTGAATGCAATTTTTTAAAAGTTTGTTCATGGGATGTAGGCATGCAAGCATTTATTGCCCATCCCTAATTGACCTTGTTCAGAGGGCATTTTAGAGTCAACTACATTGCTGTGGTTCTGGAGTCATATGCAAGCCAGACCAGGTAAGGACAGCATATTTCTTTCCCGAAAGGGGATTAGTGAACCTAATGGGTTTTCATAACAATCGGCAATGGTTTTAAGGTTATCATCAGGCTTTTAATTCTAGATTTTTAATTGAACTCAAATTCCTCTATCTGCCATGGTGGGATTTTAACCCAGGTTCCCAGAGCATTACCCTGGGTCTCTTGATTACTATCCCAGTGAAAATACCACTATGCTACCACCTCCCTTCCATGGTGTGGTAGTGGCCTTCCATGGGGTGCAGGATGCCCGATCAGGAGGGTCAGTTTCCTAACCTCGCAGAAAGGCTGCCTGGGTATACCAGGTAGTCTCCCCATGTGGTCTCACCGGTGACAGAAAAATGAATCCCTTAAGTGAGCCTTAATTGGTCACTTAAGGGCCTCAATTGGCCTAGGGGAAGGAAGATCAACCTAGACCATTCTTGCCCCTGACTTAATAGGAACAGGGGGTGTGTTTGGGATGGTTATGGGCTCTTCACCCCTCACCTTCACAACTTTTATACAGCTGCCCCACTGCATCTCAGCATGCTCCCGGGCTAGTGGGGAAGGGCATTAAATTCCATGAGACATGTGCAGATTATTCTGGTGCAAGGATAGAGAATGATTTGGGTAATAAGTAGACTAATGTTCATAAAACAGGAGTTGTGGTTATTGTGAACGGGATGGAAATGTCTGGATATGAGTTATTTGACATTTGGTAAAAAAGAGGGAACCTGGCTGTTCCTGCAGTGGCCTTAGGTAACACTGATCGATGGGTGTCCCTTATGAGATGTGTGAACAGGTGTCTTGATGCCGCCTATAGGCTGTTCTGTGAAGCTTCTTCATGGAATGGCTGTCTAATCACCCTGCTCTTTCTTCTTCCAGGGTTCCTCTGAACTGCAAAACTATAGAACATGCAACAAACAATAATGATTGTGTCGCCGAGTATTGTCCATGAGCAAATGCCTATGGGGCACTGGATGAATTGAGGCGTTGAGCCTTCTTCTTATGCAGTTCCTCAGGCATGAGTAAAGCACAAAGGAAGAACATGAAAAGAATTGTACCCTTTAGCCTGAAAACCTTTGACGTTTCCTCTTCACTCCATTTCCTAATGCTTTTTTTATTCTTTCATGGGATGTGAGTGTCGTTGGCAAGGTCAGCATTTATTGCTCATAAAAAAATTCCCTTAAGAAGGTAGGGCTGAGCTGCCTTCTTGAACTGCTGCAGTCCATGTGGTGAAGGTACACCCACAGTGCTGTTAGGAAGAGTGTGCCACGATTTTTGACCCAGTGACAGTGAAGGAACGGCAATATAGTTCCAAGTTAGGAAGGTGTGCGGCTTGAAGAGGAACTTGCAGGTGATGGTGTCCCCATGCAGCTGCTGCCCTTGACGTCCTAGGTGATGGAGGTCGCAGGTTTGGAAGGTGCTGTCGAAGGAGCCATGCTGTGTGGATGAGGTGCATCTTGTAAATTGGACACACTGCTGGCACTGTGCATCAGTGGTGGAGAGAGTGAATGTTTAAGGTGCCAATCAAGTGGGTTGCCCTGTACTGGATGGTGTTGAGCTTCTTGAGTGTTGTTGGAGCTGCACTCATCCAAGCAAGTGGAGAGTATTCCATCACACCCCTCACTTGGGCCTTGTAAATGGTGGATAGGCTTTGGGGAATCAGGAAGTGAGTTATTCGCCACAGAATTCCCATTCATTTACCTGTTCTTGTTGCCACAGTATTTATATGGCTGGTCCAATTAATCTGTCCAATGGTAACTCACAGGATGTTGATGTGGGGTATCTGGCAATGGTAATGCCATTGAATGTCAAGGGGAGATCGTTAGACTCTCTTGTTGAAGATGGTCATTGCCTGACACCTGTGTTACTTGTCACTTATCAGCCCAAGCCTGAATGTTGTCCAGGTCTTGCACTTGGACTTGGACTGCTTTAGTGTCTGAGGAGTCGCAAATGGCACTGAAAACTGTTCAGTCATCAGTGAACACCCCAGACTTCTGACCTTATGCAGGAAAGGTCATTGATGAAACAGCTGAAAATGGTTGGGCCTAGGACACTACTCTGGGGAACTCCTGCTGCAATGTCCTGGGACCGAGGTGATTGGCCTTCAACAATCACAACCATTTTCTTTCATTCTCAGTATGACTTCAACCAGTGGGAGAGTTTTCCCTCGGATTTCTATTGACTTCAGTTTTGCTGAACTCTTTGATGCCACAATCGGTCAAATGCTGTCTTGATGTCAAGGGCAGTCACTCTCACCTCATCTCTTGAGTTCAACTCGTTTGTCCATGCTTGGACCAAGGCTGTAATGAGGTCAGGAGCTGAGTGGTCCTGATGGAATCCAAACTGAGCTTCAGTGAGCAGGTTATTGCTGTTTAAGTGCTGCTTGATAGCACGGTCGACAACACCTTCCATCACTTTGCTGATGATCAAGAATAGACCGATGGAGTTGTAATTAGCTGGATTGGATTTGTCCTGCTTTTTGTGAACAGGACATAGCTGGGCAATTTTTGGTTAGATGCCAGTGTTGTAGCTGTACAGGAACAGTTTGGCTGAGGGCATGACTAGTTTTGGAGCACAAATCTTCAGTAATACTGCCAGGATGTTGTTAGGGTACATAGCCTTTGTAGTATCCAGTGCCTTCAACCATTTCTAGATACGACGTGGAATGAATAAAATTGGCCGAAGACTGGCCTTTTGATGCTGGGAACTTCAGCAGGAGGTTTGAAGGTTTGCATGATGACATCTTCAAAAGCATTGCAAGGATATTGTATTTTATGATTTCTTCTGTAATGAAATACCTCGGCTCACAAGCAGGCAAGTAGGATTAAACAGTCAGAAATGACGCACAGATTTAGTGTAATTAACATTATTACTGTATGACTTTTTAAATTTATTTACGGGATGGGGGCATCGCTGGCTAGTCCAGCATTTATTGCCCATCTCTAATTGCCCTTGAGAAGGTGGTGGTGAGCTGCCTTCTTGAACCGTTGCAGTCCATGTGGTGTAGGTACAGTGCTGTTAGGGAAGGAGTTCCAGGATTTTGACCCAGCAACAGTGAAGGAACGGCGATATATTTCCTAGTCAGGATGGTGAGTGGCTTGCGGGGGAAACACCCAGGTGGCGATGTTCCCATCTGTCTGCTGCCCTTGTCCTTCTAGATGGTAGCGGTCATGAGTTTAGAAGGTACTGCCTAAGGAGCCTTGGTGAGTTTCTACTGTGATTCTTGTAGGTGATACACGCTGCTGCTGCTATTTGTTATTGGTGGAGGGAGTGAATGTTTGTGGACGGAGTGCCAATCAAGTGAATTGCTTTGTCCTGGATCGTGTCAAGTTTCTTGCATGTTGTTGGAGTTGCACTCATCCAGGCAAATGGAAAGTATTCCATCACATTCCTGACTTGTGCCTTGTGGATGATGGACAGGCTTTAGGGAGTCAGGAAGCGAGTTCCTCACCTCAGGATTCCTAGCCTCTGACCTGCTCTTGTAGCCACTGTGGCTAGTCCAGTTTCTGGGCAATGGTAATCCCCAGGATGTTGATGGTGGGGAATTCAGCAATGGTAATGCCATTGACTGTCAAGGGGCGATGGTTTGATTCTGTCTTGTTGGATATGGTCATTCCCTGGCACTTGGGTGGTGTGAATGTTACTTGCCACTTGTCAGTCCAAGCCTGGATATTGTCCAGGTCTTGCTGCATTTGGACATGGACTGCTTCAGTATCTGAGGAGTCACAAATGGTGCTGAACTTTGTGCAATCATTAGCGAACATCCCCACTTCTGACCTTATGATGGAAGGAAGGTCATTGATGAAGCAGCTGAAGATGGTTGGGCCGAGGACACTACTCTGAGGAACTTCTGCAATGATATCCTGAAACTGAGATGATTGACCTCCAAAAACCACAACTATCGTCCTTTTTGCTATGTATGACTCCAACCAGTGTAGCGTTCTCCCCCCAGTTCCCACTGAATCCAGTTTTGCTAGGGCTTCTTGATGCCACACACGGTCAAATGGTGCCTTGTTGTTGAGGGCGGCCACTCTCACCTCAGCTCTGGAGTTCAGCTCTTTTGTCCATGTTTGAACCAAGGCTGTAATGAGGTCAGGAGCTGATTGGCCCTGGCAGAACCCAACTGAGCGTCAGTGAGTAGGTTATTGCTAAGCAAGTGCTGCTTGATAGCACTATTGATGACACCTTCCATCACTTTACTGATGGTCAATAGTAGACTGATGGGTGGTAATTGGCCAGGTTAGATTTTTACTGCTTTTTGTACAGGACATACCAGACCAATTTTCAAGCTTTCCAGGTAGATGCCAGTGTTGTAGCTGTACTGGAACAGCTTGGCTAGGGGCGCAGCAAGTTCTGGAGCACAAGTCTTCAGGACCATTGCCGGAATATGGTTATGGCCCTTAGCCTTTGCAATACCTAGTGCCTTCAACCATTTCTTGATATCACATGGAGTGAATCGAATTTGCTGAAGGCAGCTACCTAAAATGCTGGGGACTTCAGGAGGAGGCCAAGTTAGATCATCCACTCGACACTTCTGGCTAAAGATAGTCGCAAATGCTTCAGCCTTATCTTTTGCACTGATGTACTGGGCTCTCCCATCATTGAGGATGGGGGTCTTTATGGAGCCTGCTCCTCCAGTGAGTTACTTAATTGTCCACCACCATTCGGGACTGGATGTGGCATGACAGCGGAGCTTAGAATTGATCCTTTGCTTGTGGAATTGCTTAGCTCTGTCTATCACTTGCTGCTCATGCTGTTTGGCTTGCAAGTAGTTCGCCAAGTTGACACCTAATTTTTAGGTATGCCTGGTGTTGCTCCTGGCATGCCCTCCTGCACTCTTCATTAAGTCAGGTTGGATCCCCTGGCTTGGTGGTAATAGTAGATTGGAAGATATGCCGGTCATGAGGTTACAGATTGTGGTTAATTACTATTCTGCTGCTGCAGATGGCCCGCAGTGCCTCATGGATGCCCAGTCTTGCGTTACTAGATCTGTTCAAAATCTATCCCATTTAGCACAATGGCTATGCCAAACAACACAATAGAGGGTATCCTCAATGTGAAGGCAGGACTTCATCTCCACAAGGCTATACGGTGCCGCAGGCAGGTTGGTGACAATGAGGTTAAGTATGCTTTTCCCTCTTGTTGGTTCCCTCACCACCAGCCACAGACCCAATCTGGAAGCTATGTTCTTTAGGACTCATCCAGCTCGCCTCTGGTGGTGCTACCGAGCCACTCTTGGTGATGGACATTGAAGTCCCCAACCCAGAGTACATTCTGCATCCTTGCCACCCTCAATGCTTCCTCGAAGTGATGTTCAACATGGAGGAGCAGTGATTCATCAACTGAGGAGGGGCAGTACGTAGTCATCAGCAGGTGGTTTCCTTGTCCATGTTTGACCTGCTGCCATGGACAACTCTCTCCTGACTATATACCACCGTGCCACCACCTCAGTTGGGTGTGTCCTGCTGGTGGGACAGGACATACCCAGGGCTGGTGATGGTGGTGTCTGGGACATTGTCTGTAAGATATGATTCCGTGAGAGTGACTATGTCAGGCTGTTGCTTGGCTAGTCTGTGTGACGTTTCTCTCAATTTTGGCACAAGCCCCCAGATATTAGTAAGGAGGACTTTGCAGGAGTAAGGAGCAGGGTCGACAGGGTGAGCTTGCCGTTGTCGTTTCCGGCACCTAGGTTGATACCGGGTTGTCCGTCCATTTTTGGTCTTTTTCATTGGCTTGATGCCACTGAGTGGCTTGCTAGGCCAGTTTCAGAGGGCATTTAAGACTCAACCATATTACTGCAGATCTGGAGTCACATGTAGGCCAGAACAGCATATTTCCCCTCCCTAAAGGGTATTAGTGAACCAGATGGGTTTTTATGAGAAAACAAAAATAAAAATACCTGGAAAAACTCAGCAGGTCTGGCAGCATCTGCGGAGAGGAACACAGTTATAAGAATTAATAGTGGTTTCATGGTCATCATTAGACTTTTAAGTCCAGATTTTTATTTAATTGAAATTCCACAATCTGCTGTGGTGGGATTCAAATTAGCAGTCCAGTGACAATACCACTATGCCATCGCCATTGCCTCCCTGCATGCATGTGATTTCATGCACATGCATCATGCAGCAAGATTCAAATGTGCAGATCTTTGAAGTGAAGGCTTTTAAGGAGCTATGGGTAAGAACAGTTACAAGTGTAAATTGTTGCTAGAAAGTGTGGTTGGCTCCAGGCTGGTCATACGCTAAAGCATTTAATAGAATGTGAGAGTGAGGGTGAGGAAACATTTTGCAGCATGCAAATTTTACCCAGATAGTTTAAGTTACGAGTGAGTGCTTTACTGTGGCTGATCTGGTGAGATCTGTCTTTTTTTCCTGTAATTGCAGCTACATCTTCAAGGTGGTTGAGTGTGCAGCATGAATGGACAGTGCCACGGCATTCACCTCTGTGCAGCACATCAATATTGAAGATACCTTCAAGCATCAAATGGTATTACACTTCAATGCCATACTTCTTCCAGCAGAACCTCTACAGACGCATCAGCAAACTGTGGTGCTCTATTAGTCCCCTGCTCTATGTTTCTGATCACCCACAAACAAATGCCTCCAAAAATATCCTAGGTTTTAAATTGCCTTTAAGCCCCTGTGACCAAACTGGAATGTTCACTTTCTAAACAATGAGCTCCCAATGACAGGTTCAGGAGCTCACAAGAAATATATGAAAATCTCACCCCAGAAGATTCAACAGGATTAGGCATCTTCCATTCCAAGGGACACAAAGCTTCATGAAATTTCCTACTGCCTCCTGAACATAGTATAGAATTCACTCTTGTATATATAGATTAGATTTAGATCTGCAAAAAAAATCTGTGGAATCATCATTGTGATTTCTATTGACCGTATATATTTGCAATTCAATTTCAGTGCTTGAATGATATCATAAACTGCAAGAGCAAAACTTATGTAGTTTACAGATGCAGACTATTCCTGATAATTCAATCATAATTGCATTAAGGTATTATAATTAACAAGTAATTAAAATAAAACATCATTTCAATATATGGGTAATTAGGAATATATTGCTAAATTTTGAATTATTAGATAATAATTAGCAGATAATTCAATTTAAGCAAAATTACATTAAGAGCAGACTGTATCAGCAGATGGCCAAAATAAATCAGAATATTTAACTGTTTCCATCAGATCTGCTGTTTTGTTTAATTGTACTTGTATTATGGAATGAACCTTGGCTTAGTGGTCGTATTTCAATCTCTAAGGTTATGGGTTCATAGCACACTTCTGGCTGTTCTGTTGATCAGAGACTAGAAACCTGGACCTAAAAAATTGATTATGCTGCACCCATAAAGCAGGCGACTAAGTATCCAATATGGTGGAGAATGCACACACGTTTATTCATCATTGGAAATGTTCTATCCATAATAGCTGCACAGCTGTAGAGATGGCATGAGAGACTTGTACTGTCACCAGGAATATCATTGGGCAGACTATTGACATGTTCAAGTAACACTTCCACTGTCTGAACCATTTGGGAGGGGCTTTGCAGCACAGCTCTGAGCAGGTATCTGCTGCATGCTACATAACTTGGCAACAATGAGAGGCCAACCTTTAGCAGCATCTGGACAGCATGATGTTTCGAAGCATAAAAAGATGATAAGTTGGAAAGAAACCCTAAGCAACATTTCCTTCAGCTTTTCCACTCATTACTGTGAGGACTTTTCTTTACCAATAATGGCCAACATGTTTCCTTCCATTTGATAGAGGATGTGCAGGCTGGTTTGGCCTCCACCAATGTTAGAATCTGGTTCCATGTTGTGCTTGACCTTCTCCTGCAAGAAAGAAAGAATCTGTTTGTGACATCCATGTTAGGTGTTTAGAGAATGTTCCTGTCATGATTGAATAAGTTCATACATAGCATTTTAAATGTGAGATGTGGGGAAGTGGAATTTGCAACAGTAGTGAGAGTAGGAAGTGCAGAATGCATGGCTGGGAGGAGAAGGAGTTGGGGTGAATGGAAGCTGTGAATGTAGGAGCCTGAAGGGGAATGTAAGTCATTAGGCTGTCTGTGATGCAGGTATGGTCAGAGAGTGAGAGAGCAGGATTCTAACATTGACAACTTTGGGAAGGTCATTGAACATTTTTCTACAGTACAACTGTATCTTGGCACCTAAGCTCTTGGCATTAACCTCCTAAGCCACCTATTCTCATCAGAGATATTTCCTGGAGGGCTTTGTTCTCCTGGGGCTGTGGCGAGGGATATGCGATCTCCCCCCTCCTATGTCCACCAGAACAGTGCTTCAAAGAGCCCAGATGCCCGATCTGGATTGCTTGCAGCCATTTTTTCACTTGTGAAGTTTCCCTGCTGTCTTCAGGTCAAGTCCACCTTCTTGGATGTTCAATCACTCTACACTTCCAGCCCCAATCAGGACAGTCTGAGAACTGTGAGCTTCTTCCTTGAATGGAGGCCCAACCAGTCCTCATCACTACAAACATAGCCTGCCTGGATGAATCTGTTCTCACATTGAACAACATCTCCTTCAACTGCTCTCACTTCCCCCAAATATAAGGCGTTGCTATGGGAACCTGTATGGGTCCTAGCTTTGCCTGCCTTTTTGTGGGATATGTGGAACATTCTTTGTTCCAGTTCTACTCAGGGCCCTCTCCCTCCTCTTTCTGGTGCATTGAGGCCCTTGCCTTTTTTTTCCAGTACATCGATGACTGAATTGGAGCCATTTCCTGCTCCTGCCCTGAACTGGAAAATTTCATCGACTTTGCTTCTACCCTCTCTCACCTTCACATGGTCCATCTCCAACTCTTCCCTTCCCTTTCTTGTTGTTTCTGTCTCCATTTCTGGGAATAGGCTAAAAATCAATATCAATATAAGATCTTCACAGCTACCTCGATGACATTTCTTCATACCCTGCTTCCTCTAGGAACCTATTCCATTCTCCCAGTTTTTCCATTTCCGTCACATCTGTTCAAACATCTGTTCTTCCATTTTAGCACTTCTGGTGTGCAACCCCTGCCCCATCCCACCATGGTTGACAAGGCCCTTGACTGTCTCCATTCTATTTCATGTACTTCTGCCTGCACCTTTTCCCCTCCCTCTCAGCAGAAAGATAGGGTTCTCCTTATCCTTACCTTTCAGTCCACCAGGCTGCATATTCAATGAATAATCCTCTATCATTTCTGCCACCTCCAGTAGGATACCAAGATGAAACACATTTTCCCCTACCCTTCTCTTTCAACATTCTGAAGTGGCCATTACCCCGACGACACCCTGGGTCCACTCGTCAGTCACTCCCAACACCTCCCCTCCTTTCCTACAACACCTTTCCATACAGACACAGGAAATCCAACACCTGACCTTTCACCTCCTCCTTTATCACAGCCCAAGGCCCCAAACACTACTTCCAAGTGAAACAGTGATTTACATGTACTTCTTTCAATTTAGTATACAGTATTCACTGCTCACAATCTGGTCTCAGATTCAGGAGACCAAATGCAGATGGGATGACCACTGTGCTGAACACCTGTGTTCAGTCCTCAAGCATGACCCTAAGCTTCCTGTCTCTTGTCATTTCAATTCTCCACCTGGCTCCCATTCTGACTTTTCTGTCCTTGACCTGCTATACCCTCCCAATGAATCTCAACACAAGCTCAAGGAACTATACCTTGTATTTTGACTCAGCCCTTTACAGCCTTCTAGATTCAAAATTGAGTTTAACAATTTTTGATCATAACCTATTTTGTTTTGTGTTTCTTTGCTAGTTTGTTTTTTCTCTTTTATTTCTCTTTTGTTTCCTTCACTTTGCATTCAGACAGCATCTATACTGCCATTTACACCTCCCCAGACACATCTTTTGTTTCTTTACTTGTCCTATTGCCACTCCTTTTGGCCTTACAACATGAAACCTTTTGTTATTTAATCTCTCCTACCCTCCACCCTATCACCAACTTTCCCCTTTTTATTCCTTCCCACAGTCCCCCTTTCATATGCTCAAAATATATTACATTTCTAACTCCTCCCAGTTCTAATGACAGGTTACAGACTTCTTATAGCTCTTTTTCACTCTCCACAGATGCTACATGACGTGCTATTTCCAGAATTTACTGTTTTTAACCCTGTTGAGGGACATTGGCTGTTTTAACTTGGAATCAGTAAATCCCTATTACCCACCAACAAGCATACACCCGATGATTAGTGCATAGAATACTGACTGCATGCATGATCTGGTAGCATCAATTTTATCTGGTCCATGTGAAAAGGTCATTGTGACTTGCATTCCATTCCCCCTAACTGTCCCTTTCAGGCATTATCAAATGTTCAGGCTCTTGAATACTGGGCTGATGCCCAGTGGGATACTTGTATCCTCTGCCAGTGAAATGGTGATTTAGGGGGTGTGAGTCAGGCTGAAGCCCTGTTCATGTGAAAAGCAACCCAGAGCATGAATGCTGGATGTAAAGTAGAGAAAGAATTGAGTTGCTGAGGCATGGAAGAGAAGTAGAGATTTGCTTGCATTTTTTTTTCAAATCTACTTTTAAAAATTCATATATTGAACGTGTACTGGTAGTCATGATTTAATTATGTTGCTAATTGTTGAATTGTTTGATGTTATTAAGTAGGTACAATCACCTACTGTGATGTTATCATCAAACATTTGATGGAAGACCAAGGTTCACTATCAATGTGCTTGCAAACTGTAGATGCACCAACTTGTAAATTGACATATCTTTATACAGTAACTCTTCCCATGCATCAGTTTGACCAATGGCAGAAACTGGCCTCTGAAATGGTCCTCTCATTGTAACATAGAATTTTTATAAATGCTTTATGGATCTGAAGAAGTAGTCCAGAAATTTTTCTGCATATTTCAACTTTGCAATTATCCTTATAAGAATATAGAAATAAGCTAATATATAACACCCCAATTTGTTTTATTATTATTCATTTTATGGGATGTGGGCATCGCCAGCTAGGCCAGCATTTATTCCCCATCCCCAATTGCCCTTGAGAAGGTGGTGGTGAGCTGGCCTTCTTGAACCTCTGCAGCCCATGTGGCTGTAGGTACACCCACAGTGCTATTAGGGAGGGAGTTCCACGAATTTGACCCAGCAACAGTGAAGGTACAGTGATATATTTCCAAGTCTGGATGGTAAGTGGCTTGGAGGGAAATTCCAGGTGGTGGTGTTCCCATGTATCGCTGTCCTTATCCTTCTAGATGGTAATGGTCATGGGTTTGGAAGGTGCAGCCTAAGGAGCCTTGGTGAGCCCCTGCAGTGCATTTTGTAGATGGTACACACTTCTGGCACTGTTTGTCGGTCATGGAAGGAGTGAATGTGGAAGGGGTGCCAACCACGTTGGCTGCTTTGTCCTGGATGGTGTCAAGCTTCTTGAGTGTTGCTGGAGCTGCACTCCTCCAGGCAAGTGGAGAGTATTCCATCATGCTCCTGACTTGTGCCTTATCGGTGGTGGACAGGCTTTGGGGAGTCAGGAGGTGAGTTACTCATTGCAGGATT
The DNA here is from genome assembly GCF_964194155.1 of Cetorhinus maximus. Lineage (NCBI taxonomy): Eukaryota > Metazoa > Chordata > Chondrichthyes > Lamniformes > Cetorhinidae > Cetorhinus > Cetorhinus maximus. Next base: position 79,498,049 of record NC_135889.1, read on the forward strand.
CCTACCCTCTGACCTGCTCTTGTAGCCTCAGCATTTTTATGGCTAGTCCAGTTTCTGGTCAATGGCAATCCCCAGGATATTAATAGTGGGGATTCAGCGATGGTAATGCGATTGAATATTAAGTGATGATGGTTAGATTCTCTCTTGCTGGAGATAGTCATTCCCTTGCACTTGTATGGCGCATATGTTACTTGACACTTTTCAGCCCAAGCCTGGATATTGTCCAGGTCTTGCTGCATTTGGGCATGGACTGCTTCAGTATCTGAGGAATAGTGCTGAACATTGTGCAATCATCAGCGAACATCCCCACTTCTGACCTTATGATGGAAGGAAGGTCATTGATGAAGCAGCTGAAGATGGCTGGGCCTAGGACACTACCCTGAGGAACTCCTGCAGTGATGTCCTGAAGCTGAGATGACTGACCTCCAACAGCCACAATCCTCTTCCTTTGTGCTAGGTATGACTCCAACCAGCAAAGAGTGATTCCCATTGATTCCAGTTTTGTTAGGGCTCCTTGATGGCACACTCGGTTAAATGCTGCCTTGATGTCAAAGGCAGTCACTCTCGCCTCACCTCTGGAGTTCAGCTCTTTTGTCCATGTTTGAACCAAGGCTGTAATGAGGTCAGAAACTGAGTGGCCCTGGCAGAACACAAACTGAGCATTGGTGAATAGGTTATTGTTAAGCAAGTGTTATTATTGTGAGAGAAGGATCTTTGTATGCATATTATTAAAACCATGGAATAGCACCTGGAGAAGAGTGTGGAAATAACACCAATTATTTTGTCTGGAATTGATCCATTTAAACCTAAAATCTCCATAAAATCTAATACACAACATGTAGGGTTGCATCCATGGGCATCAGGAAATTAATTCTAAATAGGTTGATGTACAATGTCCACTTCACCGTTTAATTCATTTGAAAAAAATGCCTTTGTATTATACCTCATTGTTACAGATAGGAGAGAGACAGGCAAACTGTACTTATTTCCTCTCACTAGCTGTCCATAAGCAGAAGGTGTTTTGAATTATTTTTGAAGTATGCGTTGTGTGAGATCCAATTTACTAATAACCTGCAGCAAACACGTGTTGTGGTTGACTCAGAAGGTTAGTTTATTCCACGTTCAAAACCACATCCAAAACATTCAAAACTCATTGAAAAGGTACTTGGATCTCCATCTGAAGGGCTGTAACCTGCAAAGCTATGGGCCAGGTGCTGGAAAGTGGTATTAAAATGAGCCGCTAGTTTCTCTTTCATCTTTCTCTGGCTGGCACAGAGATGATGGGCTGAATGGCCTCTTTCTGCACCGTAACTTTTCTATGGTTCTATGGGAGGAATGTTTGTAACTTCCCACTACACACACACACACGCACAGCAAAAGAGGGTAGAAAAGTAGAAAAAAGAGTTTTACAACTATGGATAGTAACAGCTCAAGAACCACAGAAATTGATATTATTTCACGTGACTTCCAAAGTCCAGAGTCAGAGTCCAATGAAGAATTATTTTACGGAGGAGCTTAAGTTCAGCTGGCTGAAGACTGGAGTTGTAGTGTTCACTTTGCAGGTTGTCTTGATACCACAGATTGAAGTAGGTATACAGAGACTGGGTCGGTTTTGCTGATGATGGTAGGAAATCTTCCAGCAGAAACAGGCTTCAAGGGAGCAAGCTGTTGTACTGCCAGGGGTTCTGCTTCTTGGGGTGGGTTCACCAGTTGATGTCAAACAGCAGACTGACTGTGAGGCCAAAGATATAATGTTAAACTGTCCAAAAGTGCAGAGGCCTGGGTCATGTGACATGGCCCATTAAGGATTAATTGCAGCTTAACAATCAGTGTCTGTGCTTCAGGCCAGAATTCAATTGCTCCCCCTTAGGAGAGAGATGAGGTGGCTATTAGCATCTCTTGTAGTATAATGAGTTTTGATCTCTCTCTTTTGTGATAGTTCAGGTTGCAGAGCCAGTTCATCTCCACGTCCTCAGCTTTCGTTGATTGCAAGGGGTCTGTACAATGAGGTGTGCAATTCCTCAAGCTGAGTGAGGAATTATTTTGTTCTTATAACTCCTGGGGGAGAATTTTTTCCCCATCAGGTGGGGAGGGGGTTGGGCAGGAGTGGGTGCGGGTGGGTGCACAGCCGATCACCACCTGTGGTCGGCTGCGTGCCGCCATTTTACGTGGGTGGGCCAGTTAAGGCCCACCCAGCGTGACGCACATACATAAGCGCTGAGTGCTCCCTGTGCAGGCGGAGGCAGGAGGCTGAGTCGTGGCCTGCGCTCTTTCGCACAGAGCTGCCTCAGGGAGATTACTTTGATTTTTAAAAATTTAAATAAAGGAAATAAAAATTTAAGACATTTCCACTCATGTGACAGTGTCACATGAGCTGGGACATATCTATGAGTTTTATGAAAATTTTTTATTAACATTTAAAAACCTTCATGAAACCTCATCCCGCCCATGGATCGGGCTTCATGATAAATGTGAAGGCTGCCTGGGCTCTTCGTCTGCCCACCAATCTAAAGGTTGATTGGGCAGCTCAGTTAATTATTTTAATTGGAACTTAATTGGCCTTAATAGGCCTTTGACAGTTTGGCGGGCGCGTAGCTGACTCCAGTACGCGTCTGCCGAACTGAAGATCTGAATAACACACGGTGATGTCGGGACGCACGCCCAATGTCACTGCGCGTCATTTTACACGTCGGCATGTGGAGTCCGCCCCCGCTCACCAACCCAAAGATTTTGGCCCCTGGTGGTAGCTCCTAGAACAAAGGCCCAACACCGTGGTCAAGTGACTTGTAGCAGCCTTTTTTTGGTTCAGCAGCAAATCCATTTTTAAAAAAATGGCAAAAGAATAAAGTTCTGAATTTCTTTTCATGTCAAAGGGATCCAACACTCATTCATCACATTCTTAATTGTCATGGGAGAAAAGAATTCTATGGAATCTGGATCTTTATTGTGCTCTCATTTAAATAAAACTAAAATATGTGTGTATGCCCAATTCCAGTAGTTTCTATAAATTAGTACAATCTGCTACTAAAGAAAACAAGGACTTACATTCATAAAGGACCTTTCACAACATCAGGATGTCCCAAAGCACCTTACAAGAAATCAAAGAATTTTTATGTTGGAAATGCAGCAACCAATTTGTGCACAGCAAGTTCTCACAAACAGCAATGTGAGAATAAGCTGATACTCTTTTTATTTAAGTGATTTTGATTGTGGGATAAATATTGGCCAGGACATCAGGGTAACTCCCCTGCTCTTTTTCAAAATCGTGCCAAGGGACAATCTTTTACACCTGGCTGAGACAGCAGTCTGGGCCTCAGTTTAATGTCTCATCCAAAGATGGCACCTCCAATAGAGCAGCACTCATTCAGGACAGCATTAGAGTGTCAGTTCAGATTTTTGTGCTCAAGTTTCTGAAGAGGGACCAAACAGATTTCATTACAGAATGTATTTCAAGCACATATGCGGGCAATTTGGCTTACTTATTTTATCATGCAGCTATTTGGCATCAGTAAAAATACTGCATGGAAAATGGAAATAGAAAGTGGATCAAAATATCCAAAGAAGATATTAGATTAATTTTAATTTAATTTAACACCCCCCTTCTCAGACAATGCTTTGAAGACTAAAATTATTTCTTAAAATGCCACATGCAAAGGTTCTAAAAGCATTTTAATCCTAAATGATTGTAACAATGTCCCACAGAGTTTAATGCTGGCATAAGCACCTTTGAGCTAATTACATTTTAATCAGTTCTCTGCCCCATTCCAGTGTGAAAAAGATGCAACATTCATTATGTCAATAATAATATACTTTTATCACATTGCTTGTTATTTATGTAAACTGGTGATTTTTAAAGAAATAATAATGTATATTAAAATGCAAAATCTCACATACACATGATTATAACGTTATCATTAGAATACAGTGCAGAGCCAGAAATCCTAAGATCCTTCACATCAGTGGAACATTTTAAAATATCAATAACACTGACTGAGACACTTCTGCCAGATAAATGCGGACATCAATATATGTATTAATATTTTCACTTCATGCAGTTTCCATGCATATAAATACATCAGTAAAAATAACAACAATGGAAATCTTCTTGTCGAAAGGATCAATAATTGACGAAGAAAATCCCACAATTGTGCTGCGGATGTGATACCATTAATGGCGTTATGCAGATCTAATATATAGTATATATATATATATATAAAAGTAATCTGTGTATGATGAATGAAACCGCTATTTTTTTGCTAAAATAAGATCAATGATTTTTGTAGGTTAAGTACGTTTCTGCGACAGATATCTACACATACATAGAATTCAAATAACCTGCAATATTCTATGAAAATCTTCAACACACGTGTCATTTAATAAATCAGTTTCTTTTTATTTTTACAGATGTAAGTCATTACATTTAATCAGTTAAAGAAAATCAGACATCAAAAGTCTATCACAAGAAACCTGTATCTGATGATTTGTGCTAATGGGATGCCCTTCTACTTGCAGAATTTACAGAACATTCTCAATACATTCAGAGCACATTCAAAGGCAGGGGACCAAGTGCTATCTTCACAGCTTCATTATCATTCTCAGGTTATTCCATGCCAAATGAATCAGGAACACAAATGAATTAGTGAGAATTAAGGAGCCTCTGTGGTCTGAACCCTTTCCAAATCTCAGAAAAGATGAAAGGAGCAGAGTGATGCTTTGTGTCCCTCTGTGCCAAGAAATGGAGCCCTCATGCCAACACAGCTTCTCAAGAGTCCTGCAGAAATGCACATATAGTTAATGTTGCCGAACGTCTTATGACCGCAGGTTCAGTCATGTGGGAGAGGTTTTACAAGGCTACAGAATCAAATCCCCCTCACTCACAATTAATTGCAAGTGAATAGCTTTTACACCTCGCTGTCAATGATCCTAGTCTAAGCATACTTCCCTCTTATCTCTACCACTTACAAATAATCAAAGGCATTTCTATTCTTTTAAAATCTAAACTGCTAAAAAGGCAGAATACTAAGTGCGTAATAAAATAAGGTGCCTGAATGCTCAAATTACATTTACAGGAGCTTTTTAAAATTATGTTCATCAGAATATATTAATGTACCATTCTATGAATCTGAGCTCACAATAACAAGGATTTATTCTGTGTTGTGCGGCTGTAGTAACTCATGCAGTTGTACGGTGTCTCATCTTGCCCTTGTGCTGTCCAAAACTGACCAGTGAATTCCCAAGGGCCCTCTCTGGTTTCTGCATTCTCATTTCATCAGCTGCAAAATATCTGTCACTCATGTCCCAGGCTGAAGAAAGTGGCATCTGTCAGTTTTGGAGCAAGGATAAATGAATGCTTCAGGATAATCTGCAACCTCAAGCATTCCTCATTGCTCCCACCCAACACAGCCAGTTGATCATGCTAAATTAGACTTCATAATTAGCATAATAATTTATAAATCACTAATCTTTTAAAAACAAACATTATTGTTACATAAATAGATTTTATAATTTATGTTTCTTTGTTAAAATCCCAATCAGCTAATTTTACAAATAAAATATGAGAATCTTAAAAATGGCCAATGCTGTCATAGTATAGGAATTCACAAAAGTATTTTAAAACTATTGTCTCCTGAATTATCGGAGAAAGAAAGGGTTAAATGTGAATATAAACCTGCAAGAGGAGTACCTTTGTCTGATCCATGACACATTGCTTATGGCAGAAGTGGATCTGATTTTTCTTGCAGAAAAGGTGAATCATCCAATCTTTACAAATTGACATCTTAAGGGAGATATTGTCAAAGGCACAGGGTAGCTGAAGACCATGCCATAACTGGTAAAGGTAGCATTCTAAAAACATAATGAACATTCTGACAGGGAAAAGGGAAGAATTTAATATTCGATAAAGTTTACTCATTCTAAGTGGTCCAGGACAGGCAACAATTATGGAAAATAATTTGAATATAACCAGATCGGAGACTGAAGCTAGTCGAAAAAAATCACTGCCCAGAGGACAACATCCAAACCAGCTGGAGGATTCACCAGATGGTGGTGGATCTATTTGTTCTTTTCCTGCGTTTTTCTGGCTGGGTTGATGAGGTTCTCTGAAATACCTCATTTTCCTTCCTGCCATTGACAAAACAAAGCAGCATCAAAGTAAAAGACCCTGATCAGACAATAAAGCAACAATATCTGTTGCAATCGTCTGAGGAGCTGGGTAGAAATAGTAATTCATGTTTGTATTCAAGTTAAAATATTTAGAAACCAGAAATTAATCTAAAAATCTAATTTCTATTACAATGCATTAATTCTAAGGAATACCCCATCCAATTCTAACTTAATGAGAAAAAAAAATAAAATGTGGAAATCCTTTAGGTGTCAGTAAATAATCTGCCTGTTTTCAGATGGTTGTTAATTTGTACATGAGGGAGAAATTTGGATTTTTTGCTGGATTTGTACTATTACAATTGTTCACCTCATGTTAAACTGGGTGGAAACATTTTCTGCACAGTTGTAAAATCTGTCAACATAGTTGATTAATGGGCAAATGTTATCTACTTACTTTAGATCCAATCCAATCACCCACCACTATAACAATCTACATGTGCAGAATTTAGACCAAATGAAAATTAGACTGGCTTGTAACCCAGAAGAGACAATTGTTCAGTCAAATTCCACGTGAAATATATAAATTAAATGTACTGTAAACATTTTATCCTTTTGTAAATACATAGTGTTAAACCAGTATCTATGCCAACCATTTCTAGCATTTTGACTATGAAATAGAAAATGTATATTATTACAAATAACAAACTTGCAAAATATACTTGTGCAAAATCTTACCTGAAAAATAACCAGCCAGCAACTGAAATTTGGCATGGCAATGGTGGGAGAACAGGCGGGGAACTGCTTATATATAGCTGTATGCTTTTATATACAAACCGGTGGTCCTACACTGTATGTAGGACCCCAATTGCAATTTGTGGGCACAGGTAGATTGATTGTATCACATACTTGTACCAAGTGATGGACCAGTCAAACAAACAATCCTTAAATGGACCATTGGATAAGTCCCTAAACAGTCCGCCTGTTCCCCCTCCAAAAAATGTCGCCTGCTGTCAACCCATTTGAGCTCCCCCCTACATCTGGGACTGCCTCCCTACACATGAATGGATTAGCTTCCCAGCATTGGTAAACTGCAGCAGGTTTTCCTCTTGCTGCCTGCTGCTCTCATTTTTTTTATGTATTCACAGGATATGGGTGTCGCTGGCTAGGCCATTATATTTGTCTAATAAATAACAAATTGCTTGATAAATAAATAAATAAATAATACCTAATAAATACCTTGAGAAGGTGGTGATGAGCTGGTTCTCGAAAAGCTGCAGTCTGTGTGGCGTAGGTACACCCACAGTGCTGTTAGGGAGGGAGTTCCAGGATTTGGACCCAGCGACAGGGAAGGAACAGCGATGTGTTTCCAAGTCAGGATGGTGAGTGGCTTGGAGGGGAACTTGCAGGTGGTGGTGTTCCCATGTGTCTGCTGTCCTTGTCCTTCTAGATGTTAGTGGTTGTGGGTTTGGAAGGTGCTGTCTAAGGAGGCTTGGTGAGCTCCTGCAGTGCACCTTTTAAAAGGAGTAGCTGCAGAGATATTGGAGGCATTGGTTGAAATATTCCGGAGCTCACTGGATTCCAGGAGGGTCCCAGCAGTTTGGAAAACTGCTAATGTGATGCCCCTGTTCAAGAGCAGAGGGAGACACAAAGCAAGAAACTATAGGCCAGTCAGCCTAACATCTGTTGTTGGGAAAATACTGGAGTCCATTATTAAGGAAGAAATAACAGGACATTTAGAAAAGCTTAACACAATCAAACAGAGTCAACATGGTTTTGTGAAAGGGAAATCATGTTTGACAAATTTGCTAGAGTTCTTTGAGGATATACAAACAGAGTTGATAAAGGGAAACCAGTAAATGTAGTGTATTTGGATTTCCAGAAGGCATTCGATAAGGTGCCACATAAAAGGTTATGGCATAAGATAAGAGCTTACGGTATTGAGGGTAATGTATTAGCATGGATTGAGGATTGGTGAACATACAAAAGACAGAGAGTTGGGGTTAATGGGTCTTTTATAGATTGGAAAGACGTAATTAGTGGAGTGCCACAAGGATCAGTCCTAGGGCCTCAATTATTTACTATCTATATTAATGACTTGGAGGAGGGTGGGGGCAGAGTGTAATGTATCCAAATTTGCTGACGATACAAAAATAGGTGGGAGGGTATGTTGTGATGAGGACATAAGGAATCTGCAAGGGGATATAGACAGGTTGAGTGAGTGGGCAAAAACGTGGCAGATGGAGTTTAATGTAGGAAAGTGTGAGGTCATGCACTTTGATAGGAAAAATCAAAAGGTAGGCTATTATTTAAATGGAGAGAGGCTCAAAAAAAGTGTAGCACAGAGGGATCTGGATGTTCTTGTGCATGAAACACAAAAAATTAGCATGCAGCTGCAGCAAGTAAATAAGAAGGCAAATGGAATTTTGGCCTGTATTGCTAGGGTGTTGGAGTTTAAAAATAGGGAAGTCTTGTTACAACTGTACAGGATGTCAGTGATGCCGCACCTGGAGTACTGTGAACAGTTTTGGTCCCTGTATTTAAGAAGGATATACTGGCATTGGAGACCATTCAAAAGATATTCATTAGGCTGATTCCTGGGATGAAGTGGTTGACTTATCAAGAACGGCTAAACAGGTTAGGTTTTTATTCATTAGAGTTTAGAAGAATGAGGGGTAGTCTTATTGAAATGTACAAGATTCTGAGGGGACTTGTCAGGGCAGGTGTTGAGAAGATGTTTCCACTAGTGGGGGAATCTCCAACTAGGGGGTATAGTTTCAGAATAAGGGGACACTCATTTAAAACTGAGATGTGAAGGGATTTCTTCTCTCAGAGGATAGTGAATGTCTGGAATTCTTTACCCCAGAGAGTTGTGGAGGCTAGATCACTGAAAGTATTTAAAAAGGAGGTAGATAGCTTTTTTGAAATATCGGGGAATTGAGGGCTACGAGGAACTAGCAGGAAAGAGGAGTTGAGGCCTTGGGCAGATCAGCCATGATCTTATCGAATGATGGGGCAGGCTTGATGGGCCAAATAGCCTACCCCTGCTCTATTTCTTATGTTCTTATGCTGCACACTGCTGCTACTGTTCATCAGTGGTGGAGGGAGTGAATGTTTGTGGATGGACTGCAAATCAAGTAAGCTGCTTTGTCCTGGATGGTGTGAAGCTTCTTGAGTGTTGTGGGAGCTGCACTCATCCAGGCAAGTGGAGGTTATTCCATCACATTCCTGACTTGTGCCTTGTAGAGGGTGGATAAGCTTTGGGGAGTCAGAAGGCATAGGATTCCTAGCCTCTGAGCTGCTCTTGTAGCCACAGTATTTATATGGCTAGTCCAGCTCAGTTTCTGGTCAATGGTAACCCCCAAGATGTTGATAGTGGGGGATTTAGCAATGGTAATGCCATTGAATGTCAAGGGACGAAGGGTGGATTCTCTCTTGTTTGAGATTGTCATTGCCTTGCACTTGTATGGTGCAAATGTTACTTGCCACTTGTCAGTTCAAACCTGGATATTGTTCAGTTCTTGCTGCATTTGGACATGGACTGCTTCTGTATCTGAGGACTCACGAATGGTACTGTGGCATACTAATGAAACTGTCAACTCAAAACTATTTAGGCTTCATGCCAACATGACTGGATAGATAGATCAGATGCTTAGACAACTGAGCATCCTTTTGTGTCCCTGAGCTGAGCTTCCTACCATATATCCAGTCATCACCAAGATTGCCTACCTCCAACTCCATAATACAGCCTGTCTTCATTCTTGCCTCAGCCCATCTGCTGCTGAAACTCTCATCCATGCCTTTGTTACCTCGAGACTTGACTATTCAATTGCCCCCTTAGCTGCCTCCCACCCTGCATCCTCAGCAAACTTGAGCTCATTGAAGATTCTGCTGCCCGTATCCTAACACAAGTCCTGTTCACGAATCGTCCCTGTGTTCGCTAACCTACATTGGTGTCTGGTTTAGTAACATCTCAATTTTATAATTCTCATGCTTGTTTCAAATCTCCCCATGACCTTGCCCTTCCCTATCCCTGTTTCCTCCTTCAGCCCTACAATCCTCTGAAATCTCTGCGCTCTCCCAATTCTGGCTTCTTGCTCAGTCCTGACCTTTATCTCTCCATCACTGAGGTTGAGCCTTCAGCTGCCTATATCATAAGTTCTGGAATTTTCTCTCTAAACCTTTCTACCATTCTATGGGCAGAATTGTCTGGTCCCATAGGCAGTGGGTATGTTTGGCAGTATGAGCGGATAATATGGCAAGAAGGCCAAAAATCGGTTTTACGCTGTTGTGAAACCAGTTTGCGATCGTCCACTCCACCCATCAATGGCAGGCCAGGTTTCCAGCCACCGCACTCGGGAGCCTAATTTCAGTAATTTAGCATCTCATTATAAGCCCTGCTTGCTGGAATCATTCCCCCATGCTGGATCATCTGGGCACATCAGTGTGATTGCACACCGACATGTTTCACAACTGTACATAAATGACGTGCACCTGGCAAGCTGCATTTGGCTTGGGACTTTGAGGTTTGTTTGCCTACCTTGCTTTGGGTAGCATTCGTGGTCATCAGCGCCTGGGTTCATAAGCAGCACCACATCACTTATAGGGAGGCTCAAGGGCTGGTCTCTACCTACCAATTAGCCATAAGGTGGGCGTGGCTTTTTAACGGCTTGCATGACTAGCGCTTGCTTGGGGAAGGGGATATCCCAGGATATTGATCTGTGCAAGTAACCTCAAGATGGTGAGGACTGAGGAGGAAGTATCCAGAGGATATGTGAGGGTGTGTGTGAGAGAGTGAGTGGTGATGTTCCCTGAGCTAGCAGTGAGTGAGATGCCAGTGAGGGCTTGGGAGTGGGTGAGTTTAGAGTGATGAGATGGTTGACTTACCCTGGCGGCAGGATTGAGATCATTCATCCGTTTTCTGCACTGGATGGCCGACCTCTTGTGTGCAGCATCAGCACTGACCACCTCTGCCACTGCCTCCCAAGCTGGAGTGGTGAGACTGATGGGCCTCCTTCAGCCACAGCGGTGGTAGAGGACATTGTGGCGGGTCTCCACGGCACCCAGAAGGTGTCCCAGGGATGCGTCACTGAATCAGGAGGCTGCACCCTTCTTGGCTTTTGGGGCCATGTCTTCATGGGAGCAATCCTGGGCTGCAAGCATTTCGATGTGCGCACGCAGCTGCAGTTTAAATATGGCACCTGGTGTGAGGAAGCAGTGAGGTAACAGCAGGGAGGGCAAATCAAAGGCCTGCCGCCAGCAAGATGGTGTGTTTTCTGCGGCTGCATAAGTAATGAGGCGGGAAGGGGACAACACGGTGCGAAAACCCACCATTGTGGCCGGCAGGTAAAACGTCTTTTTCCACACCCACTCCCACATTTTGTGCAAATCTGGAATGATTCCACCCTATGTCTCTCTTTCTCTTTCCACCTTTAAGACATATCTCCTTGACCAAGCTTTTAGTTACATGTCATTGCCTCCAGTGTGGCTCAGTTGTGATGATGCCCCTGTGAACTGCCTAGGGATGTTTTACCACATTAAAGACAGTATGTAAATGCAAGTTGTTTCTGTTTTGGCCACAGCTTAAAAATTGATATTCGATACAAAACCTCTATGGTAAACAGGAAAAACTGTTCTCAAGTTAAAAATGGATTGTGCACTGATTAAAATTAATATAAATATTAATTTGATTGTTATAATTGGAAGTGGAGGGGAAAATTGGGTATGTAGGGCAAAAAGCTAAAAATTCTAATGGGGTGAAGTAAGTTGCTGTTGGACATCAGTGTTATAGTTACTATTAAGCACACTTCTGTCCTAAAGCAACCGTCTGGAATTTGTTTGAAAAAAGTTGAACATCCTATTATCCAGTGCTATACGCTTTAGTGTTCAGCTGTAGTGTTTTAACAATTGGCGTCTGAACAAAAATATCTTTAGCTGACAGAGAGTTAGAGAGCTGAGCTGTTTTCTACCAACAAGTCAGGTCTGACTAGTGACCCTTTGACTCATGAGGAGAATCAGAGTGAAAACTGTATTCCCAGTTGGGATCTAGAAGTTGAGGAAGGAAGGTGATAATATTTTTTTCGTGTAGAGTGCACGAAATATATGGACAGTTTAACAAGCGTCTTTAAAGCATAATAGCTTAATGCAAAACTATGCTTTGTGAAAGAAAAATTCAATGTTCAATCTGTTAAAACTCTTCAGATCAGTGTCTTCCACCTTTAATATGAAGTAAAGAATTTTGCCCATTTAGAATGAGGACAATTTTTGATAAGGGCTTGGATATTCCGTGTCCACTGTCAATGGGCGTGTTCGGTGGTGAGTGGACAATATGGCGAGAAGGCCAAAAAGCAGTTTCACGACGTCATGAAACCAGTTTGCGATCGTCCACTCTGCCCGCTGTTGGCGAGCTGCATTCCCTGCCATCGGACATTGGGAACCTCAGTGTAACACATCAGCATATCACTATAAGGCCAGCCCATCGGACTCATCCCCACAGCCCCAAACACTCCCACCCACCGCTGGATCATCCTCCCATGTCGGCGGGAAAGCACACCGGTGTTGAACATGTCTTACCAAGTGTGATGTGCAAAAGTCAGGACTTACCCGCCAGGGCCTTGCTCACATCACGGACATCCAAGGAGTAGATGATGCTGGAGCCCGACAGCAACAGCCCACTGGAGGAATATACATGGAATGCTGGGTGCATTCTCATGGATGTGGCTCTGCTGCAAAGCAGCTCACGGAAGCTGGAAAGTCACCATTGATGCTCACAACGGATGATGGTCGAGGAGGTGGGAGAGGACGGGCTAGTATTGAGTGGGAAAGGAAGAGGTACTGGGGAGGTGTGAGGTTGGGAGGGGGGAATGAAGGTGTCGCGGGGGGAGGTTGGTATTGGGGGGAGGGTGTACGGGGGAGGAGGGGGTAACGGGGGAGAAAACGATGGCTGGGAAGGTAGTTGTATGGGAAATGGAAGGTGTAAGGGAAGGAGTGCAGAGAGGGGAGGGAGTCCAGGGGGAGGAAGGAGTGTGCAGATGGGAGGGAGTAAGGGTGGGGGAAGAAGTCGGGAAGGGAGAGGGACTAAGCTGGGGGAATAGAATCCTGGGGAGTGGGGGGACTACGTTGGGGGAAGGGGTTCCAGGAGGGTATGGGTTCCAGAGATGAAGGGATGTGAAGGGGCAAAAGGGTGCAAAGGGGGGAAGGGGTCCATAGGGTGGATGTGCAGATGAACCTGCAAGGGACAGCTCTGATAGGTTCATGTCTGCCTCCTCGGGAGCGAGCTGAGGATGGGTGTGGTATGAAGGAATGGTTGAATGATCAAGGGCAGCGTGAGGTGTTAAGGTGGGAGGATGAGACAGTAGTGATAGAAGGGACAGCGAGGGTGGTTGGTGGGGACTCAGAGGCAGACATGGACCTTGGGGGTGGGAAGGAGGAGGTTGGGGCAGTTAATATGGATGGGGGTGGGATTTCTGGGAAGGGAGGAAATGTGCACACTCCCCTGGAAATCCCTGAAGGAAAAGGGTTGTGGATGGTATGTCACAGAGGGGAAGTGGAAGGTTATGCCGGGGGGGAGGGGTCAACTGTGATAGGGGAAAGGAAATGGGTGGTTGGGGAGGGGAAAAGATGGGGAGCACACAACAAACTGAATCCAGACCATGCTGTCCAAATCGAAAGTGCAACGGCAGTCGTGGTGGGCGAGATCTGGTGCTGCATGGGAGTGTGATCAGTGGGTGGGCAGAGATGCAGGTCAGCTCAGATGGACAACTGAAAGCGAACCCCAGGAGATAGCATTGAGGTGAGTGTGATATGGGAAGGATCCACGTTTATTAGGAGAGTGCTTGCACGAGGCTCTGAAAGGCCCTACCACACACACACTTTTCCCTCCAGAATCACTCGTGTGCCGACTACTCCCTCTGCGATGACAGAGGACAAGGTTTAGGGGCTCACAAGCCAAAGGGATTCGGAGGGAGAGGACAATGTCTGAAATTCCTGAGCCGATGACCCAGGGGGTGTCCAGCTGCCGCTCCTCCTCCCTTCAGGTGCCCAAGGGTCCCGGCCTGACACTCCTTGAGGGGAAGGAGCACCTGGAGGGACGTCGAGGTGCCCCATTTCCCTCTCGCGTTGCCATTGCAAATATCTCTGCGTTCTGCTGGACCAGGGTCTCAACGGCATCTGCCATCCTCCTCATGGAGACCTCCATACACACACATGTGGGCACCACTGCATCAGAGAACATGCGGATGGACTCCTCCGATGCGGGTGCCACTGTGTTGAGGGCTTCCAATAGCTCTGCGTGCTGCTCCCCAGCGTTCTGCCCACTCTCCAGGATGAGTTGGAAGGCCAAATCCAAAGGTTCATCTTCTGACTCAGACCTCACAGGTGCCTCCTCCCCAGCAGTCCCCTGAGTGCCAGGGAGCTCAGCTAAACCTGCCTCCTCCTGCTGCGGATACGTGTCTGTGCAGTGGCCACCAGACTTTGAACCCGAGCCTGCTCTGGATCTATGTCCCACCGAGATGTGTGTCTCTGCGCTGGTGGAGGGTGTGAGTAAACACTGTGTTGGGTCTTCCAGGCTGCTTATTTCCAGCTCTTCAATGGAGGAGGGGTCCTCTTGGCTGCAGATGAGGACCTGGATGGATCTGAGGGATTGGCTGGATGAGGGTGTCGGTCCCTTGGCAGAGCACCCTGTGAATCAAAATAGAGATAATAGTGCATGGCAACAGAGTCAAAAGCAGGAGAGAGAGCACTTCCAGATACATTGAGAGAGGGATAATGTGGTGCAGGATCCTCAGGTGGGTGTTCGCAGCCGACCTCAACATCGCCGCATGCACGGTCTACATCCTCACCAGTCAGCGCGATGGTACACTCCTCAAAATATGTGAGAGGCCTAATGCGGGCCACTCCACCCCCAGTCTGGGACCTCTCCCTGCTGATGTGAGCAGGCTTCTCCTGCATGAATACAGATGGAGACAATGTGAGCAGGACACATGGCACTGTGTGGGATGTTTGTGTGGTGAGAGGAGCCATGGACAGAATGAGGGCATGAGTTTGAGAGACTATGAGCCAGATGGAGATGTGAGGGTGTGTGTGAGAGTTAGTGGTGTTGTGCCTTGAGATGTGAGATCCCTGTGGCTGTGAGATGGGTCTGTGAGTGTGTGTGAGTTGAGAGTGATGAGAAGAGTGAGTTAACCTGGCAGAACAGATGAGACCATTCATTCTGTAGTGGTACTGGGTGGCTGTCCACTTTTGCAGGGCATTGGTGCTGACCACCACTGCCACTACCTGCCATGCTGGATGCCGCTGCCCATCCTGTGGCCAGGGCAGGGGTAGAGGACACCGCGGCAGGCTCCACAACATCCAAAAGGCATTCATGTGACGTGTCATTAAACCTGGGGGCCGCCTTTCAGGGCTATGGTTTCTTTCTAGCAGTCATGGGCTGGAAGCATTGAGAGGCGTGCGCGCAGCTGGATTTTAAATATGGCGCCCGACGTGCTGAAGCAGCAAGGTGATGGCATGGCAGACGAATGAGAGCCCGTGGAAACAGTATGTTTCCCAGGGATGCATAATTAATGCGGATGGGTTTGGGACGATACAGCATGGAAACCCTCCATCGCAGCCAACTGGTAAAACATCATTTTACCCACCCGCTACCACACATAGCACAAATGTGGACGATTCTGCCCACGATCATAAAGTTGTGTTTGGTAGCAGAGAATTGATATGATCCTTCTAGTACAAGGTACATGGAAATTATTACATTCCATCCAGTTTGTTTTTAATCTTCGTCGTTTGGGTCTCACTTTCAATTGTCAGTGATTTTCAAGCTATTGCATACAATCCATGGTGTGTCTGAATCTTATTTTATTATTTAACTTTGCTAAATTTCAGAGATATTTCAATATTGTTCATTTTTTTGTAAAGCTAGTAATTGATATTGGATGCTATCTCTTCTGAGGAATATTTGGAGGAGGGGTTTGGATCAGAACAGGTAAAACATGTAAACTAATTGCATCATAATCTGGAAGTTTTGCAGAAAGAAATCAAGGTCTAGAAACCAGATCATACCAAAATAGCCACTCAGGGGGATGGGGTGAGAGAGAGAGAGTGGGAGAGAGAAACAGCATGGTCATTTACAGCAGGAGAGTGTGAGAGAAGCAGCGGGGTCATTTACAGTGAGAGAGTGTGAGAGAAACTGTGGGGCCATTTACTGCGAGAGAGCATGAGAATAACAGCATGGCCATTTACAGAGAGAGTGTGAGAGAAACAGCATGGTCATTTACAGAGAGAGTGCGAGAGAAAGGGCATGGCCATTTACAGGGAGAGAGTGTGAGAGAAACAGCATGGCCATTTACAGTGAGAGAGTGCGAGAGAAAAGGCATGGGCATTTATAGCAAGACAGTGTGAGAGGAGTGGGGCCTTTAACAGTGAGAGAGTGTGAGAGGAGCAGCAAGGTAATTTATAGAGAGAGCACAAGAGGAGCGGGGCCTTTAGCAGTGAGAGAGTGAGAGAAGAGTGTGAGACTATTAGAGCATGAGAGGGAAAAGAGTGCAAAGAGTACCTGACTGGTGAGTAGGATTGCTGAGTATTTCTAGTCTTTAAAGTAAAAGTAAGGTTTTTGGTTTGTGCTTAGATTTCTAATCTTTTTCTCTCTTTTTCTTAAAGATAGTTTGTTAAGTACAAGATCGATACTGGTATATATAAAAAAAAATTATAATTAAGTATAAAGAGTGGGGATACTAGAGTAATTAATTAATTAATTGAATAAAATACGATAGCGATGGAAGGAAAGGTGATGTGTTGCTGCTGCAGCATGTGGGGCCTGCTGGGCATCAAGGAAATCCAGGGCGAACACATCTGTACCAAACGTTTACAGCTCAAGGAACTTTGGACCCGAATTAAGGAGCTAGTGTCTGAGCTACAGAGATTGCGCCACATCAGGGAGGGGGAAAGTTACCTGGACACTTTGTTTCAGGAGGCGGTCACACCCCTCAGACTGGGTAATTCAAATTTGGTCTGTGATCAGGGACAGGAGGGGGTGACTGCAGGTGTGGAAACCCAGGGGGTAGCGTTCAAGGAGCCTCGACCCCTGTAACTGTCCAACAGTTATAAGGTTCTTGCAAGCTGTGTGGATGAGAGCGGGGACTGCAGCGAGGATGAGCAAACTGACCACAGCATCATGGTACAGGGAGCAATTCAAGTAGGGGGGAGGAAATGGGAGAGTAGTAGTGGTAGGGGGCAGTATAATTAGGGGGATAGATACTGTTCTCTGCAGCCATGAGCGTGAGTCCCGAAGACTGTGTTGCCTGCCCGGTGCCAGGATTAAGGACATCTCCTCAGGGCTGGAGAGGAACTTGGAATGGGAGGGGAGGGATCCAGTTGTTGTTGTCCATGTTGGCACCAACGGTATGGATAGGACTAGAAAGGAGGCTCTGCTAAAACAGCAGGAGCTACATTAAAAAGCAAAACCTCCAAGGTAATAATCTCAGGATTGCTACCTGAGCCACGGGCAACCTGGCAAAGGGTAAATAAAGTCAAGGAGTTAAATACGTGGCTCAGAGATTGGTGTGGGAGGAATATGTTTCAGTTCATGGGGCACTGGTACCAGTACTGGGGTAGAAGGGAACTGTTCTGGAACTGTTCACTTGAACCGTGCTGAGACTAGTGTGCTGGCGAACCAAATAACTAGGGCTGTAGAGAGGGCTTCAAACTAAATAGAGAGAGGGAGGGTCCTGGAAAGGGGACATGTAGACTTACAAAGCAAAAGGATATGGCAGCCTTGCAGGTAATCATTAATGATATCCAGAGTGTAACAGGAAGAGACAAAGTGTAAAAACATAAAAAAACAACAGTAAATAGGGTCAAAGAGGCAAAAAATGGTAAAAAGGCAACACTAATGGCCCTTTACTTAATTACAAATAGTATTCGGAACAAAATAAATGAATTAACGGCACAAATAGAGGGTAATGGGGATGGTCTTATAGCCACTACAGAGATATGGTTACAAGGAGATCAAAGCTGGGAACTAAATATTCAGGGGTATGTGACTTTTGGAAAGGACAGGCAGAAAGGAAAGGGTGGTGGGGTAGCTTTGTTAGTACGAGATGGAATAAGTACGATAGCAATAAAGGATCTTGGATCGGATGATGTAGAATCCATATGGGTGAAGGTAAGAAATAACAAGGGGAAGAAGACACTGTTGGGAATTCTCTATAGGCCCCCTGACAGTAGCTATACTGTAGGACAGGGAGTAAATCAGGAGATAATGAGGGCATGTGAAAAAGGCAGTACATTAATCCTGGGCGGCTTTAATCTTCATGTGGATTGGGAAAATCAAATTGGCAGAGCTAGACATGAGCAAGATTTCATAGAGTGTATTCAGGACAGTTTCTTAGAACAAAATGTTGCGAATCCAACCAGGGATCAGGCTATTTTAAATCTGGTCATGTGTAACGAAGTAGGTTTAATAAATTATCTCAGAGTAAAGGAAACAGTGGCCATAATATGGTAGAATTTAGCATTCAGGTTAACAGTGAGAAACTTGGGTCGGAAACAACTGTGATAAACTTAGATAAGGGTAATTACAAAGGAATGAGGGCAGAGTTGGCTGGAGTGGACTGGGAAAGGAGTTTAGCAGAAAAGATGTTTGATGAACAATGGCAGGCATTTAAGAAAATAGTCCATGACTCTCAACAAAGATATATCCCAGTGAGGAAGAAGGATTCAAGGAAGGGGATAAACCAACCATGGTTAACCAAGGCAGTTAAGTACAGTATCAATTGAAAGAAAAAACATACAATGTGGCAAATATTAGTGGTAAGCCAGGCAATTGGGAAAGATTTAAAAGCGAACAAAAGATGACCAAAAAAGAGAGGCAGAAAATAAACTTTGAAAGTAAACTGGCAAGTAATATAAAAATGGACAGTAAGAGCTTCTTTAAATATATAAAAAGGAAGAGAGAGGCCAAAGTGAACATAAGCCCCTTAGAGCATGAGGCTGGGGAAATAATAATGGGGAAGGAGGAAATGGCACAGGAGTTGAATAAATACTTTGCTTCAGTCTTCACAGTAGAAGATACTAATAACATTCTAAAAATACTATATAATCAAGGGATAAAAGCAGGGGAGGAAATAAATACAATAACTATCACTAGAGAAAAAGCGCTAGGGAAACTAATGGGGCTAAAGGTCGATAAGTCACCTGGACCTGATGTGGTCCATCCCAGGATATTAAAGGAAATAGCTGGTGGATGCACTGGTAGTAATCTTCCAAGAATCCTTAGATTTTGGAAAAGTCCCAGAAGATTGGAGAATGGCCAATGTAACACCCTTATTCAAAAAGGGAGACAAAAAAACAAGTAATTATGGGCCAGTTAGCTTAACATCTGCCATTGGGAAAATGTTGGAGTCTATTATAAAGGATGTAATAGCAGAGCATTTAGAAATGCATAATCTAATCAAGCAGAGTCAGCATGGCTTCATGAAGGGAAAACCATGCTTAACAAATTAATTAGAATTCTTTGAGGAAGAAATAAGCAGGATAGATAAAGGGAAACCAGTGGATGTAATATATTCGGATTTCCAAAAGGCATTCCATAAGGTACCACACATAAGGCTACTTAATAAGATAAGAGCCCATGGTGTTGGGGATAGTATATTTGCATGGATAGAGGACTGGCTAACTAATATAAGACAGAGAGTTGGGATAAGGTGGGCGTTTTCACGATGGCAACCTGTAACTAGTGGACTGCCACAGGAATCAGTACTGGGGCCTCAATTATTTACAATATATATTAATGACTTAGATGAGGGAAGTGAATGTACTATCAATGAGTTTGCGGATGATACAAAAATAGATGGGAAGGCAAGTGATGCGGATGACACAAGGGGCAGAATTTGACGTTCAGCATGTGGGCGTGCGCCCGACATGCCCAAGCATAATTTGACACGCGATGAAGTTGGACATGCGTCCTGACATTGTCACGCACTCGTGTGATATTTTGTTCGGTGGGCACGTGCCGGAGTCGGCTGCGCGCTCACCGACAATTGAAAGGCCTATTAAGGCCATTAACAAGCTAACTGAAATCAAATCAATATTGCCCGTCCAACTTTATGGTTGGCAGGCTGGCGAAAAGGCCAAGTGGCCTTTACATTTTTTAGGAAACCTCATCCACGAGCGGGATAATGTTTCCTAAAGCGAATAAACATTAACTGAAAACTTTATTTTTGAATTAAAAACATGTCCCAGCTCATGTGACAGAGTCACATGAGGGGACATGTTTTTAAAAATTATTACTGTCTTTAATAATTTTTTTAAAAAGCGCTTCAATCTCCCTAAGGCAGCTCCGTGCCTCAGGGAGATTGAAGCGCTCTTTCGTGCACATGCGCAAACTGCACGCCAGGCCCACTCTCCCTCCTGCCCCCCGCCCACACACGTAGGGCTGAGCTCTGCCTTTCGCGATCCACGCAGGGCGGGCCTTAATTGGCACGCCCACATGAAACCGCGGAGCAGAACCAATCACGGGCCTGTCGAACCCACCCAATGTGGGAAAAATTCTGGCCAATGAGTCTACAGAGGGATATAGACAGGTTAAATGAATAGGCAAAAACTTGGCAGATGGAATATAATGTGGGAAAATGTGAGGTTATGCACTTTGGCAGGAAGAATAGAGAAGCTGAATACTATTTAAATGGAGAAAGACTGCAGAAAGCTGCAGCACAGAGGGATTTGGGAGTCATTCTGCATGAATCCCAAAAAGCTAACCTGCAAGTTCAACAGGTAATAGGGAAGCAAATGGAATGTTGGCCTTTATTTCAAAGGGAATGGAGTATAAAAACAGGGAAATCTTGCTAAAACTATACAGGCACTAGTTAGACCACACCTAGAATACTGTGAACAATGTTGATCTCCTTATCTAAGGGAAGAGATACTGGTATTGGAGGCAGTCCAGAGAAGGTTCACTCGGTTAATCCCGGGTATGGAGGGATTTTCTTAAGAGGAGAGGTTGAGTAGGTTGGGCCTGTACTCATTGGAGTTTGGAAGAATGAGAAGTGACCTTATTGAAACATGTAGGCCAGGATTTTCGGTTCAGCGAGTGGAGGCGTAAAATGGTGCGGGATGATGTCGGGCGTGCGTCCCAACGTCACCGCGCATCATTTAGATTTTCAGTTCGGCGGGCGCGCAGCCGAGTCAGATGCACACCCGCCGAATTGTCACAGGCCTATTAAGGCCATTTAAAAACTAATTAAACCACTAAACTGAGCTGCTTGTCCAACCTTAAGATTGGCAGGCAGGCGAGGAGCCCAGGCGGCCTTCGCAGTTTTCATGGAACCTCATCCATGGGCCAGATGAGGTTTCATGAAGTATTTATAAATTGAATAAAAATCATTGACATGTCCCAGCTCATGTGACACTGTCACGAGGTGACATGTCTTAACATTTTTTCTTTTCTTTATTCAGCTTTTTAAAACTTAAACTAATCTCCCTGAGGCACCTCTGTGAATCCACCCCACTGCCTGCTCAGGGTGCGCTCAGCGCTTCCAGGTGGGTGTCACATTGGGCAGGCCTTAATTGACCCGCTCACATAAAATGGCAGCGCGGACCTGATCGGTTCCCGCCTGCCCCCACACAACCCCCGCCCCAGGGGGGAAAGTATATTCTTAGAGGGCTTGACAGGTTAGATGTTGAGAGGTTGTTTCCCCTTTTGGGAGAGTCTAGGACCAGAGGGCGTAATCTCAGCGTAAAGGGGCGCCCATTTAAAACAGACATGAGGAGGAATTTCTTCTCTCAGAGGGTAGTCAATCTGTGGAATTCTTTACCACAGAGGGCTGTAGAGGCTGGGTCGTTAAGTATATTCAAGGCTGAGATAGACAGATTTTTAATCAGTAAGGGAATCAAGGGTTATGGGGATAAGGCAGGAAAGTGGAGTTAAGGATTATCCAATCAGCCATGATCTCATTGAACGGCAGAGCAGACTTGATGGGCTGAATGGTCTACTTTTACTCTGACGTCTTATGGCTGTGCACTGCCCACAACAGTTAAGTTCAAAACATGCAATGTTCCCTCTGCCTGCTAATTTTAATCATCTAGACACACAGCCATGCTACATGTACTATTCATTGGCTGCAAACCTATCAGGGATGGCTTAAATTGGGTGTTTGTGCACTGCTTAAAGGCAGCCAGCAACTTTTAAAGGGAATGTGCATTCTGTCTGCAGACATCCAAAAAAAATCTGAGTAACAAATTGTCAAAGGGGGAATAAGTGGAGGCCAGGAAATGCTGCACTGGAGGCCTTGGTGCAGGAAATAAATGGGAGGAGGGACAGCCTCATCCCAGCCAAGGTGGTCAGGAAACCTTTCAGGTATCCACTGAGCAGACAGAGGGAAGAGATCATTAATCATGTCAATAGCAGGACCACAACATCAAGAACATGGTCGCAATGTTGGAAAAAATTCAATGATCCAACTTGAGTTGTTAAGATAAGAAGACTGCTGTCATACATACTAACCACAGCTGCACCACTGACAGCCTCATTACTTAGAATAGTGACAGCACTCTACCCTCCCCCACTACACTCCACTCTCCTACAATCACTGGGTCACTGCAACCTGATTCCTTCCCCTCATCCTCACACAATTGCCACTATTACAACCCTCACTTACCCACAACTCACATCTCATACACAAACTATCATCAAGCTATTTGGCAAACTATGACACATGCATCCTCCAAACACCACAAGACTCTCATGAATGCACTCCTCTGTTTTGTGCAGGAGCATGATACGTACATCACCAGGCAACTGGCTGCCACAGGAGGATGCTTCTACCTGCACACCCTCTCCCCCTCAAAGAGAGCATGTTAGTTATCATGCAGAGTTTCTGAGCAGAAGTTGCTACCAGTGCTGAAGGAGTTGTTGTGCTGTGTTTTCTTTTATTCATTCACAGGATGTGGGCTTCACTGGCTGGGCGAGCATTTATTGCCCATCCCTGGTTGCCCATGAGGAGTCAGAGGTGAGCTGCCTTCTTGAACCGCTGCAGCCCATGTGATGTAGGTACACCCACACTGCTGTTAGGAAGGGAGTTCCAGGATTTTGACCCAGCAACAGTGAAGGAACGGCGATATATGTCCAAGTCAGGGTGGTGAGTTACTTGGAGGAGAACCTCCAGGCAGTGGTGTTCCCATCTATCTGCTGCCCTTGTCCTTCTAGGTGGTAGTGGGCATTGATGGTGGAGGGAGTGAATGTTTGTGGATGTGGTGCCAATCAAGCAGAGTGCTTTGTCCTGGATGGTTTCCAGCTTCTTCAGTGTTGTGGGAGCTGCACTCATCCAGGCAAGTGGTGAGTATTCCATCACACTCCTGACTTGTGCCTTGTAGATGGTGGACAAGCTTTGGGGAGTCAGGGGAGTTACTCGTCACACGATTCCTAGCCTCTGACCTGCTCTTGTAGCCACAGTATTTATATGGCTAGTCCAGTTCAGTTTCTGGTCAATGGTAACCCCCAGGATGTTGATAGTGGGAGATTCAGTGATGGTAATGCCATTGAACATCAAGGGGCGATGGTTAGATTCTCTTTTGTTGGAGATGGTCATTGCCTGACACTTGTGTGGTGCGAATGTTACTTGCCACTCGTCAGCCCATGCCTGGATATTGTCCAGGTCTTGCTGCATTTGGGCATTGACTGCTTCAATATCTGAGGAGTCGCGAATGGTGCTGAACATTGTGCAACCATCAGTGAACATCCCCACATCAGACCTTATGATGGAAGGAAGATCATTGATGAAGCAGCTGAAGATGGTTGGGCCAAGGACACTACCCTGAGAAGCTCTTGCAGTGATGCCCTGGAGCTGAGATGACTGACCTCCAACAACCACAACCATCTTCCTTTGTGCTAGGTATGACTCTAACCAGCAGAGAGATTCCCCCCGATTCCCATTGACTCCAGTTTTGCTAGGGCTCATTGCTGCCACACTCGGTCAAATGCTGCCTTGATGTCAAGGACAGTCACTCTCACCTCACCTCGGGAGTTCAGCTCTTTTGTCCATGTTTGAACCAAGGCTGTAATGAGGTCAGGAGCTGAGTGGTCTTGGCAGAGCCCAACCTGGGCATCAGTGAGCAGGTTATTGCTAAGCAAGTGCCACTTGATAGCACTGCTGATGACCCCTTCCATCATTTTATTGATGATCAAGAGTAGACTGATGGGGCAGTAATTGGCTGGGTTGGATTTGTCCTGCTTTTTGTGTACAGGACATACCTGGGCAATTTTCCACATATCTGGGTGGATGCCAGTGTTGTAGCTGTACTGGAAAAGCTTGGCTAGGGGCACGGCAAGTTCTGGAGCACAAGTCTTCAGTACCATTGCCGGTATATTGTCAGGGCCTACAGCCTTTGCAGTATCCAGTGCCTTCAGCTGTTTCTTGATATCATATGAAGTGAATTGACTGAAGACTGGCATCTGTGATGCTCGGGACCTTTAGAGGAGGTGAAATGGATCATCCACTTGGCACTTCTGACTGAAAATTGTTGCGAATGCTTCAGCCTTATCTTTTGCACTGCTGTGCTAGGCTCCTCCATCATTGAGAATGGGGATATTTGTGGAGCCTCCCCATCCAATGAGTTGTCTAATTGACCACCACCATGCAGACCCAGTCTAGCAGCTATGTCCTTTAGGATTCAGCCAGCTCAGTCAGTCGTGGTGCTACCAAGCCACTCTTGGTTTTGGACATTCAAGTCCCCCACCCAGAGTACATTCTGCACCCTTGCCACCCTCAGTGCTTCCTCAAAGTGGTGTTCAACATGGAAGAGCACTGATTCATAGGCTGAGGGAGGGCAGAACGTGGAAATCAGCAGGAGGTTTCCATGCGCATGTTTGACCTGATGCCATGAGACTTCATGGGGTCCAGAGTCAATGTTGAGTACACCCAGGGCAACTCCCTCCCAACTGTATACCACTGTGCCACCACCTCTGCCAGTGGGACAGGACATACCCAGAGATGGTGATGGTAGTGTCTGGGATATTACCTGTAAGGTATGATTCCATGAGGATGACTATGTCAGACTGTTGCTTGACTAGTCTGTGAGACAGACTCTGTATGGGTCTGGGTTTGGGTCTACAGCAGGTGGTGAGGGAACCAACAAGAGGGAAAAACATATTTGACCTCATCCTCACCAACCTGCCTGCCACAGATGCATCTGTCCATGACAGTATCAGTAGGAGTGGCCACCGCACAGTCATTGTGGAGACGAAGCCCCGCCTTCACATTGAAGATATCCTCCATTGTGTTGTGTGGTACTGCCACAATGTTAAATGAGATAGATTTCAAACAAATCTAGCAGCTCAAAACTGGGCATCCATGAGGCGCTGTAGGCCATCAGCAGCAACAGAATTGTACTCAAACACAACATGTTACCTCATGGCCTGGCATATCCCCCACTCTACCATTACCACCAAGCTAGGGGATCAACCCTGGTTCAATGAGGAGTGCAGGAGGACATGCCAGGAGCAGCACCGGGCATACCTAAAAATGAGGCGTCAACCTGGTGAAGCTATAACACAGGACTACTTGCGTGCCAAACAGCATAAGCAGCAAGTGATAGAAAGAGCTAAGCGATCCCACAACCAACAGATCAGATCTAAGTTCTGCAGTCCTGCCACATCCAGCCGTGAATGGTCGTGGACAATTAAACAGCTCACAGAAGGAGGAGGCTCCACAAATATCCCCAACTTCAATGATGGAGGAGCCCAGCACAGCAATGCAAAAGATAAGGCTGAAGCATTTGCTACAATCTTCAGCCAGAAGTGCCGAGTGGATGATCCATCTCGGCCTCCTCCGGAGGTCCCCACCATCACAGATGCCAGTCTTCAGCCAATTCAATTCACTCCACATGATATCAAGAAACAGCTGAAGGCACTGGATACTGCAAAGGCTATGGGCCCTGACAATATACTGGCAATGGTACTGAAGACTTGTGCTCCAGAACTTGCCGTGCCCCTAGCCAAGCTGTTCCAGTACAGCTACAACACTGGCATTTACCCAGCTACATGGAAAATTGCCGAGGTATGTCCTGTACACAAAAAGCAGGACAAATCCAACCCGGCCAGTTACCACCTCATCAGTCTACTCGCGATCATCAGTAAAGTGATGGAAGGGGTCATCAGCAGTGCTATCAAGTGGCACTTGCTTAGCAATAACCTGCTCACTGATGCCCAGTTCAGGTTCCACCAAGGCCACTCAGCTCCTGACCTCATTACAACCTTGGTTCAAACATGGACAAAAGAGCTGAACTCCCGAGGTGAGGTGAGAGTGCTTGTCCTTGGCATCAAGGCAGCATTTGACAGAGTGTGGCATCAATGAGCCCTAACAAAACTAGAGTCAATGGGAATCAGGGGGGAAACTCTCCACTGGTTGGAGTCACACCTAGCACAAAGAAAGGTGGTTGTGGTTGTCAGCCATCTCAGCTCCAGGACATCACTGCAGGATAGTGTCCTAGGCCCAGCCATCTTCAGCAGCTTCAACAATGACCTTCCCTCCATCATAAGGTCAGAAGTGGGGATGTTCACTGATGATTGCACAATGTTCAGCACCGTTCGTGACTCCTCAGATACTGAAGCAGTCCATATCCAAATGCAGCAAGACCTGGACAATATCCAGGCATGCGCTGACGAGTGGCAAGTAACAATGACCATGTCCAACAAGAGAGACATTCAATGGCATTACCATCACTGAATCCCCCACTCTCAACATCCAGGGGGTTACTATTGAAACTGAACTGGACTAGCCATATAAATACTGTGGCTACAAGAGCAGGTCAGAGGCATCATGCAACAAGTAACTCAAGGCTGGAGTCTGATGGAATACTCCCCACTTGATGATGGGTGAGTGCAGCTCCCACATTACAGAAGAAGCTGGACACCATCCAGGACAAAGCTTCATAGTATCTGAGAAACAGCTCTCCCAATTTCAGCACTAGTCCCCAGATGTTAGTAAGGAGGACTTTGCAGGGTCAACAGGGCTGGAATTGCCATTGTCATTTCCAGGGCCTAGGTCAATGTCAATGCCAGGTGCTCCATCCAGTTTGTGGCTTGCTGAGCAATTTCAGAGCTAACCACATTGCTGGGGGTCTAGGTAAGGACATTAGTGAACCAGGTGGTTTTTTTTACAACAATCAACATTAGACTTTTAACTCCAGGTTTTTATTGAATTCAAAAGCCACCATCTGCCATGGCAAGATTTGAACGCAGGTCCCCCAGAGCATTATCCTGGGTCTCTGGATTACTAGCCCAGAGACAATGCCACTACACCATCACCTCTCCTGTGTTTCTTCATACCTAATCCTCTTTGTCACTTCTGACTTCTCCTTAACTCCACAAACTCTGCATACCAAGCTGTAGATGTTTTAACACCCAACCTTTCTTTCTGCTGGCCTCATACCACAAGTTAACCTTTGTCTATATTTTTCATTTCTACTGCTGAGAACGTCAGTAGCAACTGTGAGATTTTAATCACGCATAATTGGTGGCCTTGCCTTCACTCACAAAGGCCCAACATTCTGGAATTCACTCCGTAAACCTTTTCATCTATTTTCTTCTCTTTCCTCCTTTACGATTCTGCTTTAAGATACGCTTTAAAACCCACCTCTTTGACCAAATTTTGGTTGTCTTCTCCAATTCCTCCTTACGTGGTTCGGTGTCAAATTTTGTTTGCTAATGCTCCTGTGAAGCACCTTGATTTAACTAGGATTTAAAGGTACTATATAGATTGTGGTAATCTGAGGAGCAATACATCTTTAAGAGAATGTAAGCAGATTGAACCACGTGATTGTATTACCCAATTGCTGTGTAGCACGGGCTACATTGTTAATCAGTGATTTTAGAATGGGTTCTCGTTTGAAAACACACATGTGTGAGTGCTCCTTTACTTATGTGAATAAACAGCATGTGCTTCATTTTAAAATGGCCTCATCATCTACATCACTTGGGTTACCAACTCACTCACAAGTAGATAGGTGTGTGATCATGTTCGACTGATAGAAGGAACAGAACATAAATATAAGTTGTTGTTCCTATATCCCTCAGGAAGCGGAGGAAGAGGTGCTGGTCTACAGATGCACTGTCATTTGTTATTCAGATACTGGCACCATGCAGTCTTTAGTGACTAGGTAAGAGAAAGTATCTGTATATGGTAGCTCACCAGGCACAAGTAAGCAGGAAATAGACAAAATGTTAGGACACTACAGGTGTCTTGACCACAAGGACAAGGATACATACTAATTCTGTAGAGAACTTAGGTGCTGACTTTGAAAGCTCAGACGACAGAAAAGAGCAAATAGGCATGAATCTGGAACTACCAATGGCACTGGAAGCCTGCCAAGGGGTTTGCGCACAATGCTGTTGAGCAAGAAGAAGTCCCGCTCCAAATTGTCTCAAGACTTTTCACAGAGCATGGAGACCAATCTGTTCAACATGAATCAAGTAATCAGCTCCATTAGCAACACAGTGACACCGAACATGATGGAAGCTCATGTGACCAACCTGATAGTGCCTTCCTTGGCTATCATCTTGGTTCTGGGAGCCAAAGTTGACAGTAGCCTCCAATGTGTCACATAATTCCTACAATTTGTTCTCATACAAAGCCGTAGGAGTACTGAAACACCATCTCAGGGGAGTATCTTTGGCTCCATGAGAGAGGCACCTGCTGTCCTTTCTCAAGATGATAGAATGTTTGCACCCCCCCCCCACCCCCACCAACCACACCAGTGCTGTTGTTAGTGCCTCACTAACAACATCGATAGCCAAGACTGCTGCAGCTCTCAACAAGTAGCTGCAGTCTGCTGCCGGGCCCTCTGGCTCTCGAGGTCACCTGCTAAGAACATTGGAGGAGTTCTCCATAGAAGCTCAGCTACTTCCAAGCATTGGGGAAACACTTTACAGGAGCACAAAGGAAACAAGCACACAAGTCAGGCAGACTTCAGAAAGATGATTAATACTTTTATTGACAATGTTGACATGACAGGTTTGATAAATTTGCTTTTTGATCTGAATTGGGTGTTGGTATTATTGTAGAGGGCAAGTCCCATAAGTCCACGATGAAGGAATGTACCATCACAAACAAAATGTCAGATCCCACATGTACACTGCTGACACCCAGCTGTAATTCACACCTCTCTCAACATCTTCACTGCCTCTGATTTGTCATGCTACTTGTCTGATATCCAGTATCGTATAAGCAAAAATTCTGCCCAATTAATTGTCTACAGCCCCTATCACAAACTCCGTTTCCTAACTATGAAGTCCACCCCCTCCCTGACCACTGTCTGAGGTTGAACCAGACTGTTAGCATCATTGGCACCCTATTTGATTTTTTAAATCTCATCCTTGTTTTCAAATCCTTCCATTACTTCACTCCTCCTTATTTCTGTAACTTCCTTCAGTCCTACAATGCACTAACAGCTCTGTGTTCCTCTAATTCTGGCCATTTGTAACTCTCAGTTTCCTTTGCACCCTCCACTAGCAGCTGTCCTTTCAGTTGTCTAGGCCCTAAGCTCTGGAATTCCCTACCTAAACCTCTCTGCTTCTCTTCTTCACTCTCCTCCTTTATGGTGCTCATCATTATCTAACTCTTCGATCAAGATTTTGTTCACCCTCTCTATTATTTCCTATATGTGGCTTGGTGTCCATTTTATGTCTGATTATGCTCCGTGGCCTTAGGACTTTTATGACATAGAATCACAGAATCACAGAATGGTTATGGTACAGAAGGAGGCCATTCAGCTCATCGTGTCTGCACCGGTTCTCTGAGCATTTTAACTTAGTGCCAATCTCCTGGTTTTCTCCCGTAACCCTGCACATTGTTTCTATTTAAATAGTCATCCAATGCTTTCTTGAATGCCTCAATTGTACCTGCCTCCATCACACCTCCAGGCAGTGCATTCCAAACCCTAACTACTCGCTGTGTGAAAAAGTTTTTTCTCACCTCGCATTTGCTTCTTTTGCAAAACACTTTAAAACTGTGCCCTCTGGTTCCTTTCCAAGGAAAACAGTCCCAACTTCTCCAATCTTTCCTCATAACTGAAGTGTCTTATCCCTGGAACCATTCTCGTAAACTTCTTCTGTACTTTCTCCAATGTATTTACATTCTTCCTATCATGTGGTGCCCAGAACTGTACACAATGCTCCAGCAAGGGTCTAACCAGTGTCTTATATAAGTTCATCTTAACCTCCCTGCTCTTGTACTTTATGCCCCTATTAATGAAGCCTAGAGTATTGAATGCTTTAGAAAGAGCTCTCTCTACCTGTCCTGCCACCTTTAATGACTTATGTACATACACATTCAGGTATCTCTGCTCCTGCATACCTTTTAGAATAAGATCCTTTATTTTATACTGTCTCTCCGTGTTCTTTGTACCAAATTATATCACCTCACACTTCTCTGCATTGAACTTCACCTGCCACCTATCTGCCCACTCCACCAATGTGTCAATGTCCTTTTGAAGTTCTACACTGTCCTCCTCACAGTTTACAATTCTCCCAAGTTTTGTGTCGACCGCAAACTTTGAAATTGTCCCCTGCACACCATTTCTATATATCAGGAAAAGCAAGGGCCCCAATACCAAACCCTGGGAAACTCCACTACAAACCTTCTTCTAGCCTGAAAAATACTCATTAACCATTACTCTGTTTCCTATCCCTCAGCCAATGTTGCTATTGTCTCTTTTATTCCATGACCTATAACTTTCCTCATAAGTCTGTTGTGTGGCACTGTATCGAACGCCTTTTGAAAGTCCATATACACCACATCAACAGCCTTACCCCCATCAACCATCTTTGTTACCTCTTCAAAAAACTCCATCAAGTTAGTTCGACGTGATTTTCCTTTAAAGAACCCATGCTGACTCTTCCGAATCAATCCACATTTTACCTGTGACTATAAATTCTACCCAGAATAATTGTTTCTAGAAGTTTCCCCACCACCAAAGTTAAACTGACTGGTCTGTAATTGCAGGGCAGACCTTTACAACCTTTTTTGAACAAGGGCATAATGTTTGCAATTCTCCAGTCCTCCGGCACCTCCCCTGAATCCGGGAAACATCGAAAGATTATTGCCAGTGCCTCTGCAATTTCCACTCTCACTTCCTTCAACATTCTAGGATGCATCTCATCAGGTCCTGGTGCCTTGTCAACTTTAAGTATCGGCAGTTTATTCAATACCTCCTCCTTATCAATTTTAAACCCTTCTAGTGACTGTATTTCCTCCTCTGTCACCATGGCCTGGGCAGCATCTGCCTCGTAGGTAAAGACAGATGCAAAATATTCATTTAACACCTCAGCCATGCCTCTTGCCTCTATGTGTAAATCCCCTTTTTGGACCCTAATTGGCCCTACTTCCCCTTTTACCACCCTTTTACTATTGATGTGCTTATAGAATACTTTGGGATTTCCTTTTATGTTAGTTGCCAGTCTTTTATCATAATCCCTCTTTGTTTCTCATATTTGCTTTCTCACCTTCTGCATACAGCTTCTGAACCATCTGTATACAGCTTGGTTCTCAACTGTATTTGCTACCTGACACCTGTCATAAGAACACCTTTTCTTCTTTTACTTAATTTCTATCTCCTTGGTCACCAGGGAGCTCTAGATTTGTTTGTCCTACTCTTCCCTTTTGAGGGAACATACCTTGACTGTGCCCAAACCATCTACTCTTTGAAGGTAGCCCATTGTTCAGCTACTATTTTTCCTGCCAAACTTTGGCTCCAGTCTATCCGGCCCAGCTCCGTTCTTGCCCCATTGAAGTCCGCTCTCTGCTAGTTGATTATTCTTACTCTGGATTGACCAATTTCATCTTCCACCATCATCCTAAACCTTATGGTACAATGATCATTGCTCCTAAATATTCCCCCACTGTCACTTGATCTACTTGGCCCACCTTATTTGCAAGAACCAGGTCTAGCAGTGCCTCCTTTTTTGTTGGACTGGACACATACTTCTGTAGGAAATTCTCCTGAACACAATCTAGGAATCGCTTGTCCATCACTGCCCTTTACACTACCACTATCCCAACGTGTATACAGATAATTAAAGTCCCCCATTATAATTACTCTATGATGTTTACACCTCTCTGTAATTTCCTTGCAGATTTGTTCCTCTATATCCTTCCCACTAGCTGGTGGTCTATATATTACACTAAGCAATGTAATTGTACCCTTTTTATTTCTTAGCTCTAGCCAGGTCGCTTTTGTCCTTGAATCCTCAGGCACATCCTCTTTCTCCAGTACTGCAATATTCTCCTTAACCAAAAATGCCACCCCTCCTCCTTTTTTCCCTTCCCTATCTTTTCTGAACACCTTGTAACCGAGAATATTTAACGCCCAGATGTTAAATATTCCTGGTTACAAGGTGTTCAGAAAAGGTGCTATGTAAATGCGAGCTGTTGAATGTTGCTATTGTCCTCAGATGGTGGTTGTAAGGATAATGGTAAGGATTGTGGTCTGTTCATGAATAGGGATTAGGGAGGCTGATTTAGGATAAACTTGTCTCTGAGAGCTTGGTCCAAAAGGAGCGCTGGCGGTCACCAGGCAATGCTGGCCTGTGCCCGAGTTAAATTTGGCTTCTAGTCTCATTTGAATAGAGGTAACGAACCAAGGGTGCTAATAGACATCCCAATGTTGCTGCCTCATGAATTCCAGTCCTGAGTTGAAGTGTTGATTAGTCCTCAGGGGAGAGGTGAAGCTGAGGTTGGGTGGGCGTGACCCAAGGTTGTTAGCAGCTCAGAGTATTTTTTGTGGAGTCTGACAGAGTAGTCCTGCTCCTTCTGACTCCAAAAAATATAAATTTTGCAAAGTTTTGTAGCTTTTTCTTGAGCATCCTCCGGTGATCCCTCTAAAGACCACTAGGTTAGGCTGTTCAAAAATTGATACAGTTAGGCAAAGCTTTTGGGACACAAGTACCATTTGTACCTGAGTTTTGCATCTAGGTCCCTCAATTGGGGTAGGAGTCAGATTTGCATAAATTGCAGTCTTATAAATGTTGCAGGTGGGCAGGCTGCTGTTCCATTTACAGGTCTAGCCAAATATGGCTTTTTTAATGGACATTGGATATCAATAGCAAAGATGAGATAAACCCAAATTTGCAGCTCCTGGTCAGCCATGTTTTAAGCATAAAACAGATAGCTGTAAATTGAATTTCTCCATCTTTTTCATAATGGCTTGTATATAAGACATATACAAAAATTTAGAAACTAGCTTTGACTTGTAGCTTGGCTCTGTTGTGTTATTGCCTATAAATGAACCCTAAACAGGTCAAAGCCATGCTCCTACTGCCATAGGTTTATGAATGAAGAAATATAGAGGTTTGCTGCTGTGTGGGGTAATTGACCTTATTATTGTCTATGATTGCCGTAGCTGTTCAGGGGGTATTATACCAGATAAAAATTCAAAAAGGGATTTGTTTAGGCCTGACCTGGCAAAATCCTTCTGCGGTAGGCAATAAAAATGCAATCTAAACCAATATTTGGATGATAAAAATAATATCAATCTGTTGAGAAAGAATTAGAGCCTTCTTCAAAGGCGCTGGTCTCCAACACAAGGAAGTGCTGGGGATTGCTGGAAAACAAGCTTAGGGTGTTTAGTTCATTCAGCTCAATGGTATATTCATGATAGTGGTGATATAGGATTCTATGGGTGTGAATGCATGCAGCTCTGTAAAAAGATAATGAATTCACTTAGTTTAAAGATTTTGAATGCTTTGCTTGCTATAGAACATAATTTGAATTGAAATAATAATGTCTTGTGTATGTTTGCTATTGTTCTGTCGCACACATATTTGCTTCTATGCGCACTTCTTTCTTGTAATAAATCCAAGTGGTAATTTAGTCTGAACTATATGATCTGATGATGTGATGTTTGTCTAGAAAAAAAAAGATGCAGGAAATCCCAAACAGCACATAAGGATGGAAGTACATAGCTAATGTGGATTTACAATATTGATAATTGAAAGAACTGATAAAATGCTGATTGTGGTGGGAACTATACCTGTTAGTTCTGTATTTCCAGGACATGGACACTGGCTTTATCCTTTCTATTTAATTTTTAGTGATAGGTTTCATACTTAGCAAAGTGTACTTCTTTTGTTTAATTCTTTCATGGGATGTGGGCATCACTGGCAAGGTGAGTATTTCTTGCCCATCCCTAATTGCCCATGAACTGAGTGGCTGGCTCAGCCATTTCAGAGTCAACCACATTGCTGTGGGGTCAGGAGTCACATGCAGGTCAGACTAGGTAAGGATGGTAGATTTACTTCCCTAAAGCACATGAGTGAACCAGATGGGTTTTTAAATAACAACCAATGATAGTGTCATGGTTGCCATTACTGGCAACTTTATATTCTAGATTTACTAATTGGATTCAAATCAGCTGCCATAGTGGGATTTGAACTCATACAGTGTTAGCCTAGACCTCCAGATCACTAGTCAAGTGATATTACCATTATCCCACCATCTCCCCACATAGTATCCAAAAACTCTCCCACATAGTATCCAGAAATATAGAGAATCTACAAATGCCTCTTGGGCACACCTTTTGGCTATATGTTTTTTATTCATTCACAGGATGTGGGCTTCGCTGGCTGGGCCAGCATTTATTGCCCATCCCTAGTTGCCTTTGAGAAGGTGATGGTGAGCTGCCTTCTTGAAGCGCTGCAGTCCATGGGATGTAGGTACATCCACAGTGCTGTTAGCAACAGAGTTCCAGGATTTTGACTCAGCGACAGCGAAGGAACGGCAATATATTTCCAAGTAAGGATGGTGAGTGACTTGGAGGGGAGCTTCCAGGTGGTGGTGTTCCCATCTATCTGCTGCCCTTGTCCTTCTAGACGGCACTGGTCATGGGTTTGAAAGGTGCTGCTTAAGGACGCTTGGTGAATTCCTGAAGTGCACCTTGTAGATGGTACACACTGCTGCTACTGTGCGTTGGTCGTGTAGGGAATGAATATTTGTGGATAGGGTGTCAATCAAGCGGGCTGCTTTGCCCTGGACGGTGTCAAGTTTCTTGAATGTTGTGGGAGCTGCACTCATCCAGGAAAGTGGGGAGTATTCCATCACACTCCTGATTTGTGCCTTGTAGATGGTGAACAGGCTTTGGGGAGCCAGGAGGTGAGTTACTCCTTGCAGGATTCCTAGCCTCTGACCCACTTTTGTAGCCACAATATTTATATGGCTAGTCCAGTTTCTGGTCAATGGTAACCCCCAGGATGTTGATAGTGGGGGATTCAGCAATGGTAATGCCATTGAATGTCAAGGGGAAATAGTTTGACCCTGCCTTGTTGGAGATGGCCATTCTCTGGCACTTGTGTGGCACGAATGTTACTTGCCACTTGTCAGCCCAAGGCTGGATATTGTTCAGGTCTTGCTGCATTTGGACATGAATTGCTTCAGCATCTGAGGAGTCTTTAATGGTGCTGAACATTGTGCAATCATCAGCGAACATTCCCACTTCTGACCTTATGATGGAAGGAAGGTCATTGATGAAGCAGCTGAAGATGGTTGGGCTGAGGACACTACCCTGAGGAACTCCTGCAGTGATGTCCTGGAACTGAGATGATTGACCTCCAACAACCACAACCATCTTCGTTTATGCTAAGTATGACACCGTATATGGGATTTTACAGAATTCTTTAAATTATGTTTTATGAATCTCAGCATTAACGATGGGAGAGGTGCATTTGCCGGTGTGTTGAGATAAACATCTGAAATTTAGGAAGCCCGATAAAGGGCAAGCAGGGAGCTAAGATAATAGTCAGGCATCTAAATTATTCATCGGAAAATGAATCAAAGCAGAATAAAAGAGGAAAAAGTAGATGTCCGGAAACCTGGAAAAAAAAATCATTCAAAATTAAAATGATAAATTAAAATGAGGCACAATAAACAAATTCTCCAAAAATATATCATATCAGCCTTGATTTTGTGGTGAACAGCAAAGCAAAGTAACTTACTGCTGAACTCAAAGAAGCTTCCCACAAAGATCTAGCCATTTTTGAGGCATGGTTTTCCCCTTTGCCAACAGTAGTTTAAATCTGGTGCCAAGTCAGGCGTATCCAGGCATGCAGCAGCAGTGATGTCAGCAAGTAGGTAAACAATCAATCAGATTGAACTATTCAGGCACAGTGAAGCAGGAAGGTGAAGACATGTAATATCCTTTACTTTTCATTTACATTTTGAGATAACAGAGCTAATAATTATGATTATAAAGAAAAAAAATGGAAAAAAACAGAATTTTATACCTTTATGGATAATTTTGACAATCCACAAACATAAAATTAGCTTTTCCAGGTCAGTGAGGATGTTTAGCAGTTATTAGTATAGCATTAAATTAATTATTAGTATAGCACAAAATTAGTATTGCATTAAAACATCCAGTTACACCTTACTTAAGAGGCTTTTTACAGTAATTCTGACAGAATTAGAGCTAAAGTTCTCCCCAATTCAATTGATTTCCATTGATGGCAGTTTGGGGTGGTAGGGGTGTAGGGGTGCTTTAACAGCACACCCTCTGAAGAAATGTAGAATCATTGACAGCAACTTCAGGATCTCCACGTTATTCTGCACATGTGCAGATTCCAGAAGTTGCTGTCAGTTTCAGAAAAGCAATGACAGTGAATACTCACAGTTTCAGCATCATTATCATCAGAAGACCCAAGTCATCATCTTTTGCTTGACCTTTGCTGGATACAGATTTAAAGGCAATAGTACCATGTCTGATGAATAATAAAAGAATCCCTTGAGTAAAGACATGGAATCAGAATAGATCTGGTCACAGGTGATATTTGAATCAAGCAATATGGTCTTCCTTGGCTAGGTTCAGCATGGAACAATCTACTATATAAAGGCAATAGGCTTGCAAGCAATGTCTAGATGGCAGTACGGGACAATCGGAATTATTGCAATATGGAGATTTCCTATCATCTGGCTAGAACTATCTAAATCAAAAAAATGTAATAACAGTTTGCAAAGAGCCTCTGGAAAACAAGCATTTTATAGATTCATGGTTTAATGAAGATGCACAGTGGTTTCAGAAGCATTGTAACATTTTGGGGGAGTAAGGCCACCGGTAGAAAATGTTATTCCAATCCAAATAGAAAAATCATTTGAAATCTGTGGACCAAAGGATATTAAGAAATGTGAGTGCTCAAGTTCATCTTGATCTGAAAGGGACCCATGAATCCAGTGATCTTCATATTTTTGTTGATATCTTAAGAACAGAATTGAGGAGAATTACCTACCAGATGACTGAAGAATTAACAAACTATTGCACCAGACCATCAATATCTTACTTTCCAGGGAGTTCACAAAGTTTTTTTTCTAACTTAATCACCCACAGATTATAAGACTAAATAGGTCTCATCATTTCATTGCAGGAAATTGCCAGAAATTATCTACAGCAACAAACTTTGGCCTTCAATTACCAGAGCTCCATTGTAAGGGCACAGTGCTAAGGAAAGATTGCAGTCATTCCTCTGAGGTCAGACATTCAATTTAAGATAAACAATTTTGTAATTGTATTCAGTGAAGCCCAGTGATGTTGGTAACCTACCACACAGTCATATAGCTACCTTAGTCTAAATCTCTGTTCTCATCTGAACTTGTGGAGGATAACTTTTCCTTCACTGTCACTGAGTCAAATTCCTGGAACTCCCTTCCTAACAGCACAGCAGGTGTACCTACACCACATGGACTGCAGCGGTTCAAGATGGCAGTTCACCACCACCTTCTCAAGGGCAATTAGGGATGGGCAACAAATGCTAGAAAAGTGGAAAGAAATGGCAGATTCATCTTTTAAACATCTCACTTTCATTTCATTGCCTCTTATGTGAATATACCTGTGTGTGCTACTAAGGATAACATTTAACTTTGGCATCTATTTTCAAAGTGGTCATTTCTTATTGCATTGTGGGCTACATGCTGCTGCTGACAAAAAAGGGAGGAATTTTAATCCCCAAGAAAAAGTGGGTTGGGATCAAGTAAGCAGTGATAACAGTTGATTTTTACAGTGGGAGTGTGAGCTTAGTTCCAACCTCTTCACTTCCAGATTTGACGGAGGTGAGTTTGGATGTCAGTGGGAAATCTATTCGCTGAAGTGGGGATTTCCTGATTGGATGTGGGTGGGTATTTGCTGACACAGTTAACGTTCTTAGGAGACGATGCTGAAGTATTTTTAAATTGTTCTTAACTTGGGTCCAAGTTTTTCTTAGAATATAACAGGTTTCCTGGAGCTCAGGGAACTAACCAGGGAAATGGAAGCAAGTCTGATCAATAAACTTGTTTTTGCCCCATCTGAATAAAACCTCACTTATTACAGCTGCTGTATCAGTTCCATCCGACAATAATTTGGCAGAGAGTGCATGTGCGGATACAGCTTTTTTAACCTTTGAGGATTTCAGATTGACAAAATGAGGGTGGGAAGATCCTTAGATGTATTTGACAACAGATCAGAAGAGGAAGATCATCACCATTCATTGAAGTGAAGACATAATGGATGGAATCATCCCAGATTTGCAGTAAGCGCGGTAGAGGGCAGGAAAAAGAGTGTTTTACCGGCTGGCCGCAATGGCAGCTTTTCATGCCGGGACCATCCCAATCCCGTTTCATTAATCATTCATTTCTGGGAATCACACCATTTCAATGCCAGCCGGGCTCTCATTTGTCCACCACACTGTCACCTCGCCACTTCTTCACACCAAGTGCCATATTTAAAGTGCAGCCGCGCGCACATCTCTTCCAGCCCAGGACTGCTGCACAGAAGACATGGCCCCGAAAGGCAAGATGCCTGAAGCCTCCCGATTCAGTGACACATCCCTGGAATGTCTTTTAGATGCCATGGAGGCCCACCGTGATGTCCTCTACCCTCAGTCTGGCAGCGGGAGGTCCAGAAATCTCACCACCAGTGCTGATCAGTGCCAATGCTGCACAGAAGAGGTTGACCATCCAATGCAGAAGGAGGATGAATGATCTCATCCATGCCACCAGGGTAAGGCAACCATCTCATCACTCTAAACTCACACGGCCACAAGCCCATCACACATTCACTGGTATCTCACTCACTGCCAGCTCAAGGGTCATCACCACTCACACACATTCTAGCTTAGTGGACAATGGCAGTGGTGATCAGTGCCAATGCTGCACAGAAGAGGCTGGCCATCCAATGCTGATAGAGGATGAATGATCTCATCCGTGCATCCTGGGTAAGGCAACCATCTCATCACTCTAAACTCTCACACTCAAGCTCATCACACATTCACTGGCATCTCACTCACTGCCA
The DNA here is from genome assembly GCF_964194155.1 of Cetorhinus maximus. Taxonomy (NCBI): domain Eukaryota; kingdom Metazoa; phylum Chordata; class Chondrichthyes; order Lamniformes; family Cetorhinidae; genus Cetorhinus; species Cetorhinus maximus. The sequence continues at coordinate 79,537,445 of NC_135889.1, forward strand.
GCTCAAGGGACATCACCACCCACACACATACCCTCACATCTCCATCTGACCTCATCTCCTCTGGAGACTGCCTCCTCAGCCCTCACCATCTTGAGGTCACTTGCATAGCTCAACATGTGCCCTCACACACACCCTGGGACAACCTCCTCCCCCAGTGCAAACCTCGTCCTGCAGCCTCTTCCCTTCCCTGGGGCCACATCTCCCCCTTCCCAAGGAAGCCCTAACCCTGTAGCTGTTGAAAAGCCACGTATAGCTGATCTGGTAGGTAGAGACCTGCCTGTTAGCCCCCCTAAAATTGATGTGGTGCTGCCTGCGAAGCCTGGTGCTGATGACTGCAAGCGCTGACTGAAGCAAGGTAGGCAAACAAACCTTGAAATCCCAGGCAAAGGGCAGCCCGCCAAGTGCACAACTCATATATGCTGTTATGAAACACATTAGGTGTTTTCCTGCCGACATGGGCAGATGTTCCAACGGTGGGGGGTGAGTCCGGCAGGCTGGCCTTATAATGATATGCTGATGTATTACAATGAGTTCCTTGATGTCCAATGGTGGAGAACGCGGCCTGCCATTCATGGGCTGAACGAATGACCACAAGCTAGTTTCACAATGTCGTGAAATCAATTTTCGGCCTTCTCGCCATATTGTCCACTCACGCCACCGAACATGCCCTACACCAGCGGGCATGGAAAACCCTGGTCATTGTCTTTGGTCCCTGCTCCCAATTCCATCTCTCTCCCTGACAACTGTCTGAGACACGAACCAAGCTGTTTTCAACCTTGGTGTCATATTTGACCTTAGATGACCTTGCAACCACGTATCTTTGCTATCATTAAGACTGCCTATTTCCACTTCCATAACATCACCCAACTCCGCCCCTGTCTCAGCTCATCTGCTGTTGAAACTCTCATCCATGCTTTTGTTACAATTGTAGGCTAGTCCAATGCACTCCTGGCTGGCCATCACATTCTAAGCTGCTTAATCTTGAAGTCGTCCAAAACTCTGCTGCTTGTACCCTTATTCACAACGAGTCCTTTTCACCTATCACCCCTGTACTCGCTGAACTACACCTGCTCCCAGTTCAGAAACATCTCGATTTAAAAATTCTCATTCTTGTTTTCAAAACCGTCAATGGCCTCACCCCACCCTTTCTATGTAATTTCCTTCAGCCCCACCACCCTCTGAGATATCTGCACTCATCTAATCCTGAACTCTTGAGCATCCCCAATTTTAATTGCTGGTTGTGCTTTCAGCTACCTAGGCCCCAAGTGCTGGGATTCGCTTTCTCTCTGCACCTCTTCCCTCCTTTAAAATGCTCCTTAAAACGTACGTCACAGGCGCCTGGACTTGAAGCACCAGTTGAACCAAGGGTCGCCATTCTGTGAGTAATAGTGATAAATGGGGACCCACACTATTGTTAGAGCCTAAATTTGGTTCACGGCTGCTGAAGACAACAGAAACTTATGAAAACTTGGGGAGCATGGGTTTAGCTTTTCAGAAAGCCCACCTCCAGAGAAATAACCATCAATACGCCAACTGACGATGGAAAGAATATCCAAATTCTGACCAGCAAAATACAAGCTTTTGGCCATCTGCCCTAATATTGTCTTATGTGGGGCTCAATGTCAAATTTTGCTTTATAACATTCCTTTTATTAAGTTGAAAGCCCCACATAAATATAAGTTGTTGATGATGTGGAAGTGGCAAAAAATCCCTAAATTTTATGTGGCCTTATTAAAAAAAGCGGATACTGAACAATGTAATATTTTATAAAACACCCATGTCCATACCCTTAGTGAATTAAATTTCTTCAACTTATGCTTTCTACTATTTCTATGTGATGCATTCCGTGTGGTTTTGGCAAAGGTAGAAGCAGGCTGCTCAGCTCCCTACCTGATGAGACACTTTTGGTCTATGAGCTTTGGGCTTTAGTACCCCTGAGGACACCGTCAAAAAATTTTGAGCAGCTCCTATGCAGAGGAGGACTCAGCCATCACGAGTCAAGGCAGCATATCAGGTACTAGCTGGGGTTGGGTGGGGGGTATTGGGAGGGCACAATGGGTGAGAAGTTGAAGCACTTTGTGTGGAGTTCCCACATTCATGTCCCCTTTCACCATCACTGCTACCTTGGACCAGGACCACATCACTCCTACCACCTGGTTGCCGACCAGATTGGTGAAGAATCAGGTGGCAGACAAGCTGGCACCCAAGACTTGCATGGCATGGACCCATTTGAGTGCTTTGCTTAAAGCTCCTTGGAGGTGGATTCCCTCTCCAGGGCAAACATTTTCACACTTCACTGCACCACTAATTTAGTGATCAATTTTGGCCCCTCCGTCCTGTCTGCTCTGATTGAGACATGGCACGTTTACCAGTATCTGACAAAGCTGCTGATGAACCTGCAGCATTTACCTTCTCAGTGAACACTCCTGGGGCTCAGTATATGTGTCCAGCTGAGCAGAGCTTGGATTTTTCTCCTTTGATAGGGATTCATCCCAGCTGGGATATCTGACTTCCATGCCTGCTCCTGCTCGCTTATGGGATGTAAATCACCAACTAACTCTCCAAGTGAACCAATCTGTGCTGGTACATGGCTCTACATCCTGAAATGGTGACCCTCATAAGGAAAAGGTTCTCTGAGGAATCATCTTCACAAGAACACAAAAATTAGGAGAAAGAGTAGGCCATTCAACCCCTTGATCCTGCTCCACCATCCAATAAGGTCATGGCTGATCTGATTGTGGCCTCAACTGCATTTTCCTGTCTTCCCCCCATTATCCTTGGCTCCTTTGTTGATCAACAATATATCTAACTCACACTTGAATATATTCAATGACCCACCCTCCACTGCTCTCCAGGGAACAGATTTCCACAGACTAATACCCCTCTGAGAGAGAAAATTTCTCCTCACCTTCGTCTTAAATAGAGGACCCTAATTTTTAAACGGTGTCCCCTGATTCTAGACTCCCCCACAAGGGGAAACATCCTTTCAGCATTCATCCTGTCAAGTGCCCACAAGATCTGTTCCAATAAGTTCACCTCTCTTTGTCTAAACTCCAATGGATATAGGCCTAGCCTGCTCAACATTTCCTCATAGGGAATCAGTTGAATGTGCCTTCTCTGAATGGCTTCGAATGCAACTATACTTTTCTTAAGTAAGGAGACCAAAAACTGTACACCGTACTCCAGATGTCTAACTAAAGCCCAGCTGTACAGACGCAGCAATGCTTTCCTTCTTTTATGCTTGATACCCCTTGCAATAAATGCCAACATTCCATTTGCCTTCCTAATCACTTGCTGTACCTGCATACTAACTTTTTGTGATTCATGTGCCAGGACACCCAGATCACTCTACACCATAGGGCAGAATTTTCTGCCTGTGGGGCAGGCGGTGCGGGAGCAGGCGCGGACCTGATCACCGCCTGCAATCGGGTCCGCACCGCCATTTTACGCGAGCGGGCCAATTAAGGCCCGCCCAGTGTGAATCGCGGCTCCTGAGGACAGCGGGAGTGGGTGGGGGTGGCAGGACTGCAATAAACGCTGGGTCCAATGGTGACCCGACGGCCTGTTTTAAAAAGTTGCTGCAGCCTTTCAAAGGCTGTGATTCATGGCCAGTGGAAGGGCTCCCCAGAGTGCTGCTGGTGAGCAGGCCAGGCAGGAGGGTCGTGTAGGGGGGGCACTGTGCCCCTCGTTTTTCTGATGATTGCCTTGCTGCCCTCCTCGAGGAGGTGGCAGCATGGCTGGAGGTGCTCGTTCCCCAGGACGGGAGGAGGAGGCCCCCCCACATGACCAAACGGGCCTGGGAGGAGGTGGCGGAGATTGTGAGCTCCCACGATGTGGTGCGGTGCACCTGGATCCAGTGTCGCAAGCACTTCAATGACCTCTTGCGCTTGGGAAGGGTGAGTACCATGTTGGCATTGGTCACTTAACCCAGCAGGTTGGCTTTCCCCCCTGAAACCACACCCCCCCCCCCACCCCCACCACCCTCCCCTCCCTGAGCCTGAGCATAGTGACGGCATTGAATCATTGACGGCACGTGTCCTTCGCTGGGTGGGCCAACAGATATTACCCATACCACCCTAGGAGGGTGGTGAAGAGATGTGTTCTGCCCCCACAGCATATGGTACACTGAGACCCACATTACTGTTTTGGGGACAACCTGGAGGAGCTGCACCTAGGCGCAGAGCTGGAACTCCAGGACGTGTCAAAGTCAGGGTGATGACATGTTGGGAGGGGAGCTTCAAGGTGGCGTGGCAGCGATCAATCTGCTGTCCTCTGCACTCCACGTGCTTGCGCCTCCTTGCTATGGAAGGTTAGACCGTGTGGTGCCTAATGTGATGTAGGCAGCATTTGGCCAAGGCGGACGGGGGGAACAGGCCTAGCATCTTTGTGTGAGTGTTCGGCAGCAGCGGGGTGAGGAGACACTGGAGCCCTGCAATGTCCCACTCTGGTTGAGGTGGGCCATCCACGAAGAGAGTCCAGAAGTAGCACTAATCAATGCTCTTCTCTCCTTTTCAGGAGAAGAATGCACATAATGCCACCGAGTGGGGTGAGGACTGGCAGAGGGCCGGCAGAGTTGGCGATTCTCAGCCGCTTCGAGCAGAAGGCCCTAGATTTGGAGAGGCGCCATGCGCTCAGGTCCACCGGTGTTGGTGAGGCTGGGGTGCCACAGGCAGGCATGTTTGCCCAGCAGTGAGGTTACCATTGTTCTCCCAACAGCCATGGCAGTGCTGAATGTTCAGTGATTGAAGTTTGCAACATGGCTTGTCCATTGCTTATGGAAGGATGAGCGCATAATGATCCGGGGGAGAGGGATGCACATTGACATTGCCTCCAGGTTAACTGATCCAATGTCCTTGTTCTTCCTTTCAGCATCAGCGGAGCAGGGCCAGGAGGAGGAGCAGCAGAGGGGCCAACTCTCACACCTGAGGGCCCTGAAGTTTCGGACTCACCAGCGTCACACCATCTCTGCCAGGCAGGCAACAGCGCAGATACTAGCACCTCGGTGGGAATTAGAACATTGGCTAGTTGTCCTGGGGCACAGCTGTGAGGGCACTTCACAGTCACTGGAGGAGCTGGCAGAGACAGAGAGTGCCCATGATGCCAGCAGTCATAGGACTGCGGAGGACCAGTCACATGCTCAGTCGGTGGCTGATGATGTGCCTCTGGAGTCATCCACGATGCAGCAAACACAGGAAATGCGGCAGGGCATGCGGGAGCATCTGATGGAGATACATGAGGATATGCTTGGCTTGGTCTCCATGGTGGAGGAGTCTACGCAGACTATCGCCGAAGCAATGAGCCTCATGGCCGAGCGCTATGCATCCTCCATGGAGAAAGTGGTGAATCTCCTGGAGATACTCCACCAGGAGACCAGTCAGGGCTTCCTGGGGATGCGCTAGGACCAGCAAGCCCTCACATCGGCATTGACCTCAACCGGTCATTGCCAGTGTGGGAGATGTCTGGGCACCAAGTTTCCCAGCTCGGTGCCCATCCATCCACGGTGAGCAGGGAGGTCCAAAATTCCCTCAATTTGGCGCAGAAGCTGCCTGTCATCTCTGCGGGCTCCTCTCAGGACGCTCCGGATGAGAGCAGCAGCTCCTCTGCCCCTCTGTCCCTCTCCCAGTGACCGTTGCATCCGGTGAGGCTGCGATGACTGGGGAGATGCCAGCTGTGGAACTGGCAGATCCCTCCCAGGCAGGGTCAGGACAAGCTCCATGGGCCAGAGGATGACCACCAAGGTCATTGAGGCCAACAGGACAGCAGAGTGAACAGGCTGTCTCAGATGCTACTCCCAGCGAGGGGTCAGCACCAAGACGTAGCACCCAAAAACGTAAACATAAGGCACTTTAGGCACACCACGGGTTTATCACAGGTGCTTTTGTGTTGGCCCGCAATGAGGTCTTTATGAGTTGGTTTGATGTTTAACACCTTTGTCATTTTGTTTTCTTAAGTTCCTTTGGTTGTAATGTTAAATTCAGACATGTCACCATGGCTGATGGTGCCTCTTTTCTTCTGCAAGGTGGATGGTTACCAATAATGGTATGAGTGATTTGTGGGACACTCAGCTTCATTAACAAGGCCCTTAGTTAATGCTCCTATCCAGGCAGATTTTGCACTCAGGTATTGAGTATGGAGCCTGCAGCCCAAGCCTGTCCTGAAGGTCCATCTGTGGTGTGCTCGCTGAAGGTTCATTGGATTAAAGCCTCCCGGGTGTCCCTGCCTCCCTGGAGTATGCCTGGGTCAGCGTCTACCCCCTCAGCATTTCCCTGTGCATGCTCATCCTCAGACTCACTGCTGGACTCATCGTGTGCACCATAGCCACTGCATCTACATCTTCTTCCTCCACTGCGTCCCCCCTTTCCAGTGCAAGATTGTGGAGAGCACAGCATGCAACCACTACCAGCAACACATGATCTGGGGGGTACTGGAGTGCGCCCCCTGAACGGTCCAGGCATCGGAAGCGCATTTTGAGAAGACCGATGACTCTCTCCACCACAGCCCTTGTGGAGGCGTGGCTCCTATTGTACCGCTGCTCAGCTTCTGTTCTTGGATGGCGGAGAGGCATCATAAGCCACTTTCTGAGGGGATAGCCCTTGTCACCCGGCAGCCATCCATCAAGCCGGGCTGGAGCACTGAAGCCCCAGCACCTAGGAGTGTCTGAGGATGTAGGTATGTGGGAGCTGCCTGGGTACCTTGCACAGACTTGTAGAATCTGCATCCTGTGGTCACACACTATCTGCACGTTCATGGAGTGGAAGCCTTTCCTGTTGATGAAGGCACCGGGCTCACCTGCTGGTACCTTGATGGCCACATGTGTACAGTCTATTGCCACCTGGACACGGGGGAAGCCAGCAATGGCCGCAAAGCCTCTGGCTCGCTGTGTCTGGCTTGCCTGGTCCCAACGGAAGTGGATGAAGGTCAATGCACGCCTGAACAGAGCGTCTGTCACCTGCTTGACATAAGTGTGGACAGCTGATTGGGAGACACCGCAAAGATCACCCACCGAGCCCTGGAAGGAGCCAGAGGCATAGAAGTTGAGGGCAGCTGTGACCTTTAGAGCCACTGGCATGGGATGTCCGCCCACACAGTTCACGGAGATCTCAGGCCCAATCATCTGACAGATATAGTTGACTGTCTCCCTTGAGAGACAGAGCCTCTTTCGACACTGCACCTCAGTCATATTGAGGTAGCTGCTTCGCCGCCTGTATACGCTGGCAGCAGGATAGTGGCGTCTTCTGTGGCCCCTTCCGCCTTGGACTTCCTGTTGGCCCTGCACCCCTTGTGCCTGCGCCTGCCTTCCAAAGACGGCTCCCCATGGAGGCTGAATGTGCACTTCTGGCCTCCCCCCCCCTCTAGCCCTCCCTTCCTCCTCAGAGGAGGTGCCTCCAGTGGAGATTTCAGCTCCCATTCCCAGGCTAAGGGTAGGCTTCCTAAAACATGCAGGCCCAAAAAAGATTCCTCACTGCAGAGTGCTGACCTGAAGGTTGTGAGTCCAGTCCAAGCAGCTGGTATGCATTTTGAAGTGTTGCAGATCACACAGGCAAGTATTAGTAACTTTGAAATATCAATATTTGACAGATCACACTCGCGACCCCACTGAGCCCTCTTATCCCGCCCTTGGATGAGGTTTATACAAATGTGTCCAACCCGCCTGCCTGTTGCACTCGTGCACCGACCCGAAGATTGCACAGTCGCCAAAAAATCGCTGTCGATTGGTGCCTCAAGGGCCTTAAGTGGCCGGTTAATTAATGGAGGTTGCGTATCGGATATCAACGCGTGCCTGCCCAACGAAATATCGAGATGGGGCGCGGTGACGTCAGGATGCACGCTAAAGGGAAAATTCTGGTTATAGAGTTCTGCAATATTCCCATTCAAATAATATCCTGCTTTTCTATTCTCCCTGCCAAAACTGACAACCTCATATTTTCCCAAATTATATTCCACCTCTCATTTTTTCCCAACTCATTTAACCTATTTAAATCTCTTTGTAGATTCTTTATGTCCTCTTGACAAATTATTTCCTATCTATCTTTGTGTCATCAGCAAATTTAACTACTATATATTCAGTCCCTTTGTCCACAACATTGATATAAAATATAATGGCTCCAGCACTGATCTCTGTGGCACTCCACCAGTAACCCAAAATGACCCATTTATCCCTACTCTTTGTTTACTGGGTAGCTAACCAACCTTCTATTCATGCTAATATGTTACCCTATACCATGAATTCTTATTTTATGTAGTAACCATTGATGTGGCACCTTATTGAATGCCTTTTGGAAGCCCAAGTACACCACATCTACAGATTCCCCTTTATCCACCTTGCTTAGTACTTCCTCAAAGAATTCTAATAACTTAGTCAAACATGATTTCTCTTTCGTAAAACCATGTTGACTCTGCCTGATTGTTTAATGATTTTCAAAATGCCCTGCTATTACTACCTCAATAATGGATTCTAGTATTATCCCAATGACAGATCATAGACTAACTGACCTATAGTTTCCTGCTTTCTGTCTCCCTCCTTTCTTGAAAGAGATGTTACAATAGCGATTGTCCAATCCATTGAGACATTTCTGGAATCTAAGGAATTTTGGAAGACCACAACCAATGCATCTTACTAGCACTGCAACCACTTATTTTAAGACCCTTGGATGCAAACCATCTGGCCCAGGAGACTTGTCGACCTTCAGTTCTAATAGTTTTCCCAGTAACTTTTCCCGAGCGATTGTGATTGTTTTAAGTTTCTCCCGCCCTTTCACCTCTTGATTTTCAACTATTCTACAGTGAAGATAGACACAAAATACCTGTTCAATACTTCCACCATTTTCTTGTCTCCCATCATTAATTTACCAGTCTCATCCTCTAAGGGACCAACACTCATTTTAGTTATTATTTTCCTTTTTAAATACTTGTCGAAACTCTTACTATATGTTTTTATATTTCTAGTTAGCGTTCTTCCATACCCTAATTTCTCTCTCCTTATTTTTTTAGTCATTCTTTGATGGTTTCTAAAATCTGACATAGCACTAACCTTCCAAGTACTGTATGCTTTTTCTTTCAATTTAATACTATCCTTAATCCTGGATGTCCTGTGGCACTTGCTGGAGGCATGAAAGCCCTGAAGACAAAAGAAAAGGATATGATTTAGTCATGACAAAGTGACAATCTCGACAATCACCATAGTCAAGTTTTCTCATAACACAGGCGTTGATGAAATGAAGTCAGCTTAAATGTGTCCAAGATATTTGTACTCCTGTCACTAGCTATCTGCAATCTCCCTGTTTCTCCATCTTCAATTGAAGGGGATGCAGCTGCGGCACTTATCTGCTGGGCATCCTCCTTTACATCTGCGGCCTGTACTATTTGTGGAGGCCCACCTCCAGCCCCATCTCTCTCCTTTGCATTTTGCAATAGTCAAGAGAGTGAATGAAAGTGAGGTATTCACCCTAACGATGCAGTGCATTCAGTGAGGGTGACTATGCAACACACGCAGCACATTGCATAAGGATTGTAATGAATAATGTATAAACGGGAAGGTGATGAAATGGATGGAAAGTAAGGCTACCTTCTGCTAAAAGTTGAGGAGTGATGTGATACAGAACACTTAAGAATACATAGTGAAGGAAGATGTAGTTAAATCAACAACAACTTATATTTATATGGCACCTGTAATATAATGAAATGTCCGAAGGTGCTTTACAGGAGCATTTTAAAACAAAGTATGACACTGAACCAGGTACAGGGATATTAGGTCAGATGACCAAAGGCTTGGTCAAAAAGGTAGGTTTTAAGGAATGTCTTAAAGGAGGATGGCAAAGTAGAGAGAGAGAGAGACAGACAGAGAGAAGTAGGGTCAGATCTCGGAGCCTAAGCAACTGAAGGCACAGCTGCCAATGGAGGAATTATAATTAGGAATGCACAAGAGGACAAGATTAGAAGAGTGTAGAAATTTCAGAGGGTTGTGGGGTTGGATGAGAGTACAGAAATAGGGAGGGGTGAGGCCATGGAGGAATTTGAAAACAGGGATGAGAATTTTATGCTTGACCAGGAGCCAATGTAGGACAGCGAGCACAGGGGTGATAGGGGAACTGAACTTGCTGCAAGTTAAGGCATGGGCAGCAGAATTTTGGATGACCTTAAGTTTACGGAGGCTAGGATGTGGGAGACCAGCCAGGACTGCATTGGAATAGTCAAGTCTAAAGGTATGGAACACAAGAGCAAAGGTGCTGAGACGGGGGGAAGTTGGGTGATGTTAAGGTGGTGAAAATAGGCGGTCTTAGTGATGTCATGAATGTGAGGTCAGATCTCATCTTGGGATCAAATATGACACCAAGGTTGTGAACAGACTGGCTTAATCTCAGATCATTGTGAGGGAGAGGTATGGAGTCAGTAGCTTAGGGAACGGAGCTGGGAGCAGAGACTGAAAACAATGGCTTCAATTTTCCCCAATATTTAATTGGAGGAAATTTCTGTTCGTCCAGTACTGGATGTCAGATAAGTAGTCTGAGGAGGAGTCAAAAGGGGCAGTGATGAGAGGAGCTGGGTATCATCAATGTACATGTTAAAATTAACACTGCGCCTTCAGATGAATGGGGCAGCATGTAGATTAGAAACAAGGCGGGGTGGGGGGGGGGGGGGGGGGGGGGGGTGGCGGGTGGTGGGTGGAGGGGGTTGCCAAGGATAGATCCTTGGAGAACACCAGACATAATGTGTAGGAGCAGGAAAAGGTCAACAAGTGTACCTTTCCTGACATGTTTACGTCACTAAGTCACTTTCTACATTGCAACAATGACCTGGGCATAACGTTCCTCAGTAAACTCCACCAATGCCTTCTTGGTGACAGCAGCAGGATTTTTCCTCCCACATCTGCCAAACGTATGTCCCTCCTCCTCCTGACTACACCCAATAGTAACTCCAGGCATCATTAAATCTGGTCCTGCCCTTGTTATGTCCATCATTCATCCTGTGTACCTCCAATGTACATTTGTGAACTCTCTCTTTAAATACAGCCAAGATTGCATCATGCATCCGTGCAGCACACCTGCTGAACAGCTTGGAGGTGTGAAACCTGGAAGTCAAAATTAATTGGTACAATTGAGTTGAGATCACAGATTCCAACCTTCTCAGTAGCCTTCTGAATTTCCCCCATACAGTTCCACCATGTTCCCGTGTCCCCCACACCACCTGCAGGGAAGCTGTTTTCAGATTAATAACTGATGTAGACTCAGTGTAAAAAATTGGACTCTTGATCATGTTTATGTTAAGTATGTTACATCTACAGTTGAAATTTGGTGATTTTGGATTGATTTTTTAATAAAGCATTTCAAACATGTGAGGACCAATTTTATTCCTTACTTAATATGACCAAAATTAACTTTGTTGTCCAGACTTCTTTAGCCTACTTGTTTCAATCAATGACAAATACTATCTTTTATTAAGCACATATTTGTGCTGAAATGGAGGGATGTGTTGTGAGTGGACATTTTGGGGCCAAAACTCCAATGATTCAATCATACAGTCGGAATTGAGGCAGTGCTGTATTTCCAATGCACTGAGTTCATGGCACTAACCCTGCCATAAGTTCTGGGGTCAACTAATTTAAATAGATACAGGCATGCCTGTGTCTAAGGTACAGTCAGTAGTACCTCAATTATGTTGGGGGGGGACAGGTCAGAAAACTGCAAGCAGGCTCAGAAAATAACTGGAAGGAACACAAGAGGAATGGAGTGTGGAGAGAAGGGAGACTGAGAGTGTGAAGGGGGAGGAGTAAGGAAAGAGATGTGGGGACAGTGATGGCGTTGGGGGTTTGTTGGGGGGGGCATGGTGGTAGGGTGGTGTTGCAGGCGAAAAATATCCTAAAAGAGACCCGATACAGCAGTAGGTTATAAGGTTAAAGAGTAAAGGGACAAATGGCTCCACTAGAATAAGAAAGTCTTATATATATATTGGGAGGCACTTGTAAAGAGACACAGATGCCAAGTTGGCCAGATCATGTGTTTAATGACATCATCAAGTACTGGTCATGCTCATAAAATATGGACACATTACATTGCTTCTACCTTTTAAAAAAATGGTTTCTCTTTTTTTAATAAACTATTCACAGTTGCATTAACAATATAACTTCAAAAGAAGGCAAACAAACCTTTGATGATATGTGCACTTGGCAAAGTAACAACTCTTTTTTCCTTTTACTTTAAGCAATATTGATAAATCAAGTTTAACTGGTTCAAGTCTCTTGATCTTCTTATCGGTTTTGGCACAGTCAAGTTTTGGACTGTCTGATTTCAGTTTGGGACTTATTGAAGATCTTCGGTGAAAACTTATGAAGTTCCTGAAAGCAAGAAATGAGGCAGGCAGGGGAACTTAATTGAGTGGGAGGCAAAATATCGGGTAGGCAGCAAACAAGAAACACGTGCCTTCAGATTCACAACTGATTAAAGATGGCGTACAGCTGGCAGGATAGTCTCCCTGGTGAATTTGGACTGAGTAGGGGCTGCTTTTCTTGTATGGGGAGAGAGACTTTGATGCATTGAGATCTGGTGGCGGTTGTGGTAGGGGAATGGGGCATGGTTGACCGATTGAGGGAGGGAGTAAGGGAGGTGGTTTGAAATGAATGGGTAATGGCTGATTGAGAAAGGGAGGGAGATAATAGCCCTGCAAAGATTCCTGGATGACAGGGATATCAATCACAGAATCACAGAATTTGTATGGTGTAGAAGGAGGCCATCTGGCCCATTGTCTGCACCAGCTCTCCCAATGAGCAACTCACTTAGTTCCATTCTCCTGCCTTCTCCCCGTAACCCTGCATATTGTTCCTTTTCAGCTAAGAGTTCAATCCTCTTTGAATGTTTCAACTGAACTTGCTTTGCCACACTCTCAGGGTAAGCATTCTGGACCCTAACCACTCACTGCATGAAAATGTTTTTCAGAAGACTTGGCTCATGACACCTGTGCAGAACCCACAAAGCCCAGCAGAGGAGAGGTATAATGCTTACCATGTCTCAGCAAGGGCAACATAGAACAGATCATTGGATTGATGCAGATGAGATTCCACTGCCTGGACCACTCAGGTGGAGTGCTGCAATATGCATCACAGAGAGTCTCCGGGATCATTCTGGCCTCCAGTGCTCTACACAACAGCAAATGGGTAGGAATTTGTAGATGAGGATATGAAGGAGCTGGATGCCTCCTCAGCCAAGGGAGAAGGGGATGAAGTTGATTTTCTTGAGGGAGGTGATAGTGTGGCTCCAGCTGCAGCTGGCAGGGCAATGGAGACAGGCCTGTGACACCTTCATTGCAACGAGACTCAAACCAGAATGAGGTCCCTGCAAGTTCTCTTGATCTCCTCATGAAATGTTGCTGTGTAAGTACCAGGAGATCCAGCACAGTCTTCCAGATCAACGTAAAGGCCTATGACCTCTGCCACCTAGAAGGAAAAATGCTGCAGGCCCTTGATGTGAATAAGCCCATGTTCATGGTTCAGTCAAATCTACACACAGTTCCAAATTTCAAGGAGGTTACCCATGACTCAATGCTGCAAATCCTGGCAAGGCCTTGCTAAGAATTCTATACGTGCACCTGGAACATATAGAATACTTTAATTGCAGATGCTGATGAGACAACAGCTTGTGATGGATGATAAGGAGGTGAGCACCACATGATGGCTCGCCAGCCAAGCTCCAAATCCCGGAACCAACAAGGGATGACAAAAATAGAAAACTGCACATGTCAAGGGCCTCTGAGCTGCCACTACTTTCGAGCCCCACAATAAATGTTTCCATAGCTCCACATCACCCATCATTGATAGTCAATGAAGTGCCACCCACTTCAAAGCCCCCATCAGTTAACAAAACTCCAAAAATCATGAATATTCAACACAAATGAACAAAGTGATTCAAACTATATATTTAAACATGACTGAACACATTCACGAAATGATTGGAAACCCGTGCCAACTTTGTGCTATAATATTTTTTTAAGTTTACACTTTGCTACACCATGCCTTGGTGCTACCCTGCCATCTGCAGCTGAGATGGGGGCAGCCTGCTGAGCACTACACCCGTAGCCTGAGATGACCTTGGTGACCGTCCTCTGTTCTTCTAAGATCTAGTGGGTTCCAGCCAGCTGAGGGTCTCCTGCTCAGGTGTAGTGCACCCTTTTAGCCTCATCTGCTAGAGGCACTAGGGTCACTGATAGAGGGGAGGAGGAGCGGCAGCTTACCTTTGGAGAAACCGGGGATGGTGGGGTGATTCTTGCTGGCACTACTCCTTCTTGTTGGTGTGCGATGCTACCTCCTTGACTCTAGGAGGAGATGAGGCAACTGAAGGGTGCCTCATCTCCCTCTCGCCTAGTCATCGCTATACAGAACCCTTGGCCAGAGCGATGGAATGCAGGTCCGAGCACATATCTGGCAGCTACTGAGTGTTCTGTGGCAGTCACCACTCCCTCCATAGAGGGAGCCATGTGCTCTCATGCCAGAGCTATGACAGCACTCAGGCCATGGCTCAAGGCTGCACATGGCCTCTGGCATCTTCACCAGAAGTTCCCCTGCCTGTCTCTGCATCTCCATCAGATTTCTTGCGGCCCTTTCCAGAGGCACCTCATTAACATAGGGCTCAGTATGCGCCTGGTTTCTAGCAGTCCCCTGACTGTCAGGGACCTTGGCTGTCACATCCTCCATTAGCTGTGGGGACATGTCCATGATGTGCCCACCAGATTGTGATCTTGAGTCTAATCATGACGATATACCCAATGAGGTGACTGTCTCTGCTCTTAGAGAGTGTGGGGGACTGATATGATGGTGCATCCTCTGAGTGGTCAGTGTCATCCTCAGAGGTGGAGGTCAGGCTTGCTGCAGGCTGGCTTGGGCATTTCACCTTGCAACAAGAACCTGCAGTAGATAACACAAAGAATTAATTCATGTTGTGCACGGTCCCTCTTCCCATCAATGAATCAAACATGTCTCCTGTATGCCCAGTTCTCAACACCAAGCTGGAGACATCCTCACTCTGATGCCTTGAGACTCCAGTCTTTCCATCAGCACAGGAACGCCTAGCTTCCTCACCTGCCAGCTCCGCAGCCTCCTCTTCAGCAGGGGTCAATATGTGGATGTCAGGTGCTCCGCCACCAGTCTTGGACTGCTCCCTGGTGTTATGACTTTTGTCCTTCAGGCAGACAAGATTGTCATCTCAATGGGCGCCTTACCCCTTAATTAGCATGCAGGCCTATGGCAGCTCCTGTGCCCTCCCGAGTAAGCGTCCCACACATGCACCCTCCTGTAATGGAAGCAGCTTCCACAGCTTAAACTGGTTCCCACATAATCAGTCCACGTCTACCATCTCATGCTGAGGCATGCAACTCAAACTCTTCACTGGCATCCCCTCCCAGCGCACATTTATATTGCTTGATGCCCTTTTAAGTGCCACTTTGCAGAGACTACACCGCGCCACTTACCCTTGCAGAGTGCAGGATGTCGTTTACCCTTTTGTGGTTCTGGGCCCAGCCTTATTTTTGGACCTCACAACTGCTAATATTCACTGCGACCTGTGTCCAGGTCACTTGGGTCAGGTGGGAGGGCCTCCTGCTGCCATCACTGGGAAACAGGACCACCCACTTTTCCCTGATGTCCTGGGATGGAGGAGAACCTGCAGGGAAGCATCACTGAGCCATGAGGCCACTCGCTGTCAGCACTGGGACAAAGCAGGTGATCGTGATCAACAGCTGGAGGTGGAGTTCACAGCACTTTCAGGGATCACAAGCTCCTCACAAACAGCCAGTCTGACACTGCTAGAATGTAAGGGGTGGATGCCTGTCACTTTAACTACGTCAACTAAACCTTCAACATCGTGAGGTAAGGCAGGGCCAGTGACTTACTGCCCATCCCTGCTGCATGATTGGTTGGAGGTCTTCGCCTGGCTGACCGCTGTGTGATTGCACATGGCCAGCCGCTCTGCCTCCAATCGGAAGTGGCATGCAATCTTGGTCCACCCGTTAGAACCCTCAGCGCAAGAAGAAGATTTCGTCCCTTGTTTCCTTTTCAGAAACCAATATTTCAGACACCAAAGTCTGAACTGGTTCACACTCAATAATAAATTATCAAGTAGATCATGGTTATGTTTTGGATCATCTCCACTGGGATTATATGATCTTTGTGAACACTTCTCACTTTTCTACCAACTTCAACTAAGAATTTCTTAGTACCACAAACTTCTACAACATTTTACATGACCCACTTGTGTGACTTGTGAGGGGGGCTCAGTACACAAACATTTCTCCTAAAACTACTTCTTCGTTATTTGTGCCGTATTGACTTTTCTGACTGAACTGTTTTCTTTGAATTTCAGTGGTCAAGTTTGGTAGAACTAAACTTAAAAAATGTATCTTAATCTCTGCTTCATTAAGAGATCAGGAGATATATACCCTGTAGTGGAGCATAGAGTTGTTCTATACTTAAGCAGACAATTAGCTCATCTCTGTTTTATGCTTGAACTTGAACATTCATGTAGCACCTGTTTCTTGAGTGCTTTTTTGACTATTCTCCCAGATGTTTCTGCTGCTCCATTTGTCGCCAGGTAATATTTAAAGAGTGAGGGCATGTTTGATTCCATTTTGTTTCATGAAATTCTGAAATGGAGCAGAATGAAATAGAGGGAACTTATCTGAGAAAAGCTCCTCAGGTAAACCATGACACACAAAAATGGATCAGAACTTGCCTATCGTCCTTTCAGCATTGGTGGTTTGACCCATATGCTTTACTTTTCATTCATTTAGAGTGACTGTCAATAAGCACCAAGAAATTGTCATTTTCCTGTTTGCAAAAGTCCATGTACACTCTTTGAAATGGTCAAGTCAACCATGACCAAGGTTTTTAGTGGTTTACTTCTGCAGTTCTGAAAAATGGTACATTTGCGCACCAGTGATTCTTGATCAGTGGCTAGACCAGGCCAATAAATAAGACTTCTGGCTATGGGTCTCATGCTAACTATGCCCGTGTGTTCAGCACAGTTCCATCAGAATTCTGTCTCTTAAAGAAAAAGGCATCACCATTCTATGACCCTGCTTAATGTATCCTTGTTCACAGGACAATTCATTACATCGATTGTGGAATGGCTTCAGCCTCTTGTCTGTACACCTGTCAAACTCTGTCCAGCCATTCAAAGTCAGATCGTACCTCATTTTAAAACTAGATCTTTCTGAGTTTCAGCTGCAATTTTAGTTGCGGTGGTTGGAAAATTTTCCACAGCTTCGGCTGTGAAGATTGCACCTTCACAGCCTACTTTTGAATTTTCCTATGGTAAATGCAACTGTATATCAGCTGTATCATTCTCCTTTGAACTGCAATATTTGATGCTATAGTCAAACTGTGAGAGAGCCTGTCGTTGCATTCTTGATGCTGCCCTTCTTTTGACCATCGTCCATGACACGACAGATTACTGCCCCAACTCCATAGTTTGAAGCATCAAACACTCACTTTAAGTCACTATTTGTGTCATAATGAACGAATAGTATATCACTGGTCAAGCTTTTCTTAAGGCATCATAAGCATCTTGTGCTTTAGATCATTCCATTTCTCATCTTTCTTCAGTAACTCATGTAATGGAGTTAATACTGTTGCAAGCTCAGGCAGAAATTAGTAATATTGAACCATGCCTAGAACAGCTCAAACACATATTTTGGTTTCAGCGCATTAACGATAGCCTCTATCTTTTCTTTCACTGACTATAGCCCTTTTTCATTGACTTTCAGGCCAAGGTACAGAACCTCAGATTGCACAGAAACACACTTGCTCTTTTCAACATCACATTGTGAACATTGAGCCTTTTTAGCACTTCATCTAATAGGAAGTTTCCCTTCCTCTGTTGCACATGTGATGCAACAATGCTTGCAAAGCCTTATGCATTGTAGCTTAAAAGATTTTTGGGGAAGGTTTCATACCATAAAGCATAACCCCATGTGTATGTTTATTGTGAGAAACTGTTAGCGCTCTCAATCTACATTGGGCATGGGACAAATCCAACTTTGTGAATATCTGGATCCCAGTAACTCTACAGACAAAACATTAGAGGTCGGTAACTGATACTGTCTTTTTATATCTTCCTAGATTAATACAAACAAAACTGAAGAGCAGGCATAGAAGTTGAACACAGAGCTTTAATAGAGACATGTTGCTTCAGCATACACATGCTAACTGACTGCAAGGGAATTGAATCACATGATATTGCATCACTTCCTGTGATGATTAGCGTAAACAAATATTTAAATGGTTATATTTACCATACTAACAAATACGTTATTACAATATCTCCCTTTCCATAAATAACAATTCCATATAGATAACATTAATACATATATGAATAAGCAACCCTTATGGAATATAAGAAACTTGACAACTATAACACGATTTACATAAGCATTCAACCATAACAAGAAACACTCCTCTTCAAGATGTTGTTTACGTTTCAAACTTTAGTGGTCATCAGCAGAATGTATGAGGATACATGCAGGAAATGCTAATTGGTCACCTTGTGTATGGCCAGCAGAGAGTCCCCTGAGGTGAGATTGATTCCTTCACAGTACCATTTCATTTAGAACATAAGAACATAAGAAATAAGAGCAGAAGTAGGCCATTCGGCCCCTCAAGCCTACCCTGCCATTCAATAAGATCATGGCTGATCTGCCCAAGGCCTCAACTCCTCTTTTGTGCCAGCTCCTCATAGCCCGCAACTCCCCAATATTTCAAAAATCTATCTACCTCCTCTTTAAATACTTTCAGTGATCTAGCCTCCACAATTCTCTGGGGTGGAGAATTCCAGATATTTACTACCCTCTGAGAGAAGAAATTCCTTTGCATCTCAATTTTAAACGAGTGTCCCCTTATTCTGCAACTATGTCCCCTAGCTCGAGATTCCCCCACTAGTGGAAACATCTTCTCAATATCTACCCTGTCAAGCCCCCTCAGAATCTTGTATGTTTCGATAATATCAAGCCTCCTTCTTCTAAACTCTAATGAATAAAGGCCTAACCTGTTTAGCCATTCTTGATAAGTCAATCCCTTCATCCCAGGAATCAGCCTAGCGAATCTCTTTTGAATTGCCTGCAATGCCAGTGTACCTCTTCTTAAATACGGGGGCCAAAATTGTACACAGTACTCCAGGTTTGGCCTCACCAATGCCCTGTACAGTTGTAACAAGGCTTCCCTATTTTTAAACACCAGTCCCCTAGCAATACAGGCCAAAATTCCATTTGCCTTCTTAATTACTTGCTGCACCTGCATGCTAACTTTTTGTGTTTCATGCACAAGAACACCCAAATCCCTCCGTGCTGCACTTTTTTGGAGTCTCTCTCCATTTAAATAATAGTATGCCTTTTGATTCTTCCTACCAAAATGCATGACCTCACACTTTCCTACATTAAACTCCATCTGCCAAGTTTTTGCCCACTCACTCAACCTATCTATATCCTCTTGCAGATTCTATATGTCCTTATCACAACATGCCTATTTTTGGATCATCAGCAAATTTAGATACATTGTACTTTGTACCCTCCTCTAAGTCATTAATATAGATAGTAAATACTTGAGGCCCTAGGACTGATCCTTGTGGCACTCCACTAGTTACGTCTTTCCAACCTGAAAAAGACCCATTAATCCTGAATCTCTGTTTTCTGTGTGTTAACCAATCCTCAATACATGATAATTCATTGCACCCAATACTGTGGGCTCCTATTTTGTGCAATAACCTTTTATGTGACATCTTAGCGAATGCCTTCTGGAAATCCAAATACACTACATCTACCGGTTCCCCTTTATCAACTCTGCTTGTTATACCCTCAAAGAACTCTAGCAAATTTGTCAAACATGATTTCCCTTTCGCGAAACCATGTTGACTCTGTTTGATTGCGTTAAGCTTTTCTAAACGTCCTGTCATTTCTTCCTTAATAATGGACTCTAGCATTTTCACAACGACAGATGTTAGGCTGATTTGCCTATAGTTTCCTGCTTTTTGTCTCCCTTCCCTCTTGAACAGGGACGTCACATTAGCAGTTTTACTATCTGCTGGGACCCTCCTGGAATCCAGTGAGTTCTGGAATATTTCGACCAATGCCTCCACTATCTCTGCAGCCATTTCCTTTAAAACCCTTGGATCTAGGCCATCAGGTCCTGGTGACTTGTCTGCCTTTAGTCCCATTAGTTTGTCAAATAATTTGTGCCACGTGATAGAGAATATTACCAGATCTTTCCTCCCATTAGCTCCTTGCTTATCTGATATCTTTGGGATGTTTATAGTGTCCTCCACCTTGAAGACTGATGCAAAAGATTGGTTTAAATTATCTTCCATTTCCCTGTTCCCCGTTACCAATTCTCCAATCGCATCCTCCAAGGGTCCCACGCTCATTTTAGCCACTCTCTTTTTATATACCCATAGAAGCACATGCTGTTTGTTTTTATATTTCTTGCCAATTTACTTTCATAATCAATTTTCTCCCTCTTTATTAGCTGTGTAATCATTCACTGCTGGTTCCTAAAAATTCCCAATCCTCTGGCCTACCACTAGTTTTTGCCGCTTTGTATGCCTTAGTTTTTGATTGGATACTCTCCTTGACGACCTTTGCTAACCACAGGTAGTTCATCCTTTTCATCAAGGCCTTCATTTTGACCGGGATAAATTTTTGTTGAATGTTATAAAATATCTGCTTTAATGCCTGCCACTGCTCATCCACTGACCTTCCCCTTAGTCTATTTTCTCAGCCCGCTTTAGACAACTCTTTCTTCATGCCTCTGTAATTGCCCTTACTTAAGTTGAGGGCATTGGTTTGAGAGCTAAGTTGCTCGCCCTCAAACTGAATTTGAAATTCTACCATGTTGTGATCACTACCCCCTAGAGGATCCTTAATTATGATATCTCTTATTAATCCTACCTCATTATACATTACTAGATCTAAAGTAGCCTGTTCCGGGGTAGGTTTTGCAAAGTATTGCTCTAAGAAACAATCCCTGATGCACTCTACAAATTCCTCTTCCATGTTACCCCGGCCTATCTGATTTATCCAGTCAATATGCAGATTAAAATCACCAATGAAAATTGTAGCGCCTTTCTTTCACACCTCCAATATTTCGCGATTTATACATTGTCCTAAAGTAAGGCAACTCTTCAGGGACCAATAGACGACTCCCACCCATGACTTCTTCCCTTTCCTAACCTTATTTCCATCCAAACTGAATCCACATCATGATCTATTGCACCAATATCATTACTCACTATCGCACTGATGCTTTCCCTTATTAACAAAGCTACCCCACCTCCTTTTCCTTTTTGACTATTTTTCCAGAACATCGAATATCCTTGAATATTGAATTCCCAGTCTTGATCACCCTGCAACCATGTCTCTGTAATAGCTATCAAGTCATATTCATTTACTTCTATTTGTGCCGCCAACTCATCTATCTTATTACATATGCTGCGTGCATTCAGACTTAAACTTTGGCTTTTTACCATTATTGGTCATTCTAGTTCTAATTTATGATGCACCCTTTTGCTTATATTTTCTGCCCATTCCTGTTACACTTTGATTATTGTTCACCTCTTGATTACCCTGCACCTCTGCTCTCTCGTTTCTTTCTGATTTTTAAAAAAAATTTCCATTCAATTGAACCCTCCCCCCAACTAATTAGTTGAAAGCCCTATCTACAACTCTACTTATATGATTCACCAGGACACTGGTCCAAGCATGGTTCAAATGAAGCCCATCCCAATTGAGCAGCTCTCTCCTTCATCAGTACTGGTGCCAGTGCCCCATGAATCAGAGCCCATTTCTCCCTCACCAATCTTTGAGCTACACATTTACCTCTCTAATCTTATTTACCCTACGCCAATTTGCATGTGGCTCAGGTAGTAATCCGGAGACTATTACCTTTGTGGTTCTGCTTTTTAATTTAGCCTCGAGCTGCTCATAGTTCATCAGCAGAACCTCTTTTCTAGTCCTACCTATGTCATTGATACCTACATGGACCACGACAACTGGATCCTTCCCCTCCTACTCCAACTTCCTCTCCAGCACAATAGAGATGTGCTTAACCTTGGCACCAAATAGGCAACATAGCCTTCGGGACTCCCTGTCTTTGTTGTGGAGAACAATATCTATTCCCCTAACTATGCTATCCCCTATTACTACTACATTTCTCTTTTCTCCCCCAACTTGAATGGCGCTCTATACCACAGTGCTGTGGTCAGTTCGCTCATCCTCCCTGCAGTCTGTGCCCTCATCCACACAAGGAGCAATAACCTCGTACCTATTGCACAAGGGCACTGGCTGAGGCTCCTCCAAAGCTAAATTCTGAATCTCCATACCTGCCTCACTCGCAGTCACACCCGCAGTCCCTGCCTATAGTCCAAATTTGATGTAATGAATCTAAGGGGTGTGACTGTCTCCAAGGGCACACAAAGTCAGTGTGTTGAAGGTTGCAGGAAAAATCTGTTGGAATTTTTGAGGAACAGAAAATCTCTGGAAGTAAAAGTACTGTGGGTTCTGAGGTTCAGACACAGGAGAAACCAGTCACAAGGAGCTTTGGAAAGGTGGCATCAAACTTTAAAAACTATGATGAGAGCATACTGCCAGGATTATGCAAAAGACTGGGATACAGAAATTCCATTTTTATTATTTGCTATTAGAGACGGCCCTAATGCATCAACTGGTTTTAGCCCTTTTGAACTAGTTTATGGTCACAAGGTAAGGGGACCACTGAAATTGATTTGTGAGAAATTGGTGGGTAAAAATTCAGAAACTATTCTCCTGGATTATGTATCAAGTTTCAGGGAAAGATTGAACAGAGCACATGAGTTGGTGAGGGAACATTTAAAGTAATTACAGCAAGTGATGCAAGTGAAAACAGACAAGAAATCTGAAATTTGTAGTTTTGTTTCTGGAGAGAAAGTATTAGTTTTGTTACCAGTACTAGGTGATTCATTAAATGCAAGGTTTAGTGGGCCTTACAGGATTGAAAAGAAACTGAGTGAAGTAAATTATTTAACAAATACTTCAGCTAGAAAAAAGAAGCAGAGGGCGTGTCATGTAAATATGCTTAAAAAGTACTTTGACAGGGAAGGGGAACAAAAAAGGTATTAGTGATAGTGGATGATGAGAAAGGTAAAAGTGCAGGACTCTGAAATTGATTTCCCTCTAATCAAAGTGGATAATGAGGGGGTGCTTGAAAATTTAAATGAAATATTGAGTTACCTTCCAAGCAAGTGTCAAAGTGATTTGGAAAAGATATTGCAGTTACACAAACCTATTTGTTGGGAAAGACACATTTAGCTATACATGATGTATGTATAAAAATATCATCTTCAATAAGGCAACAAACTTATAGATTAAACCTGGCAAAGTTATCACAAGTACAAAAAGAAATTGATTTCATGCTTCAAAATGATATAATTGAGTCTAGCTGCAGTTAGTGGAGTTCACCTATTGTACTGGTACCAAAACTGGATGGCACACAAAGGCTGTGTGTGTGCTATCAAAAAGTGAATGAGATGACATAAGAGGATACATATCCCATACCACGGTTAGAAGATTGCATTGACAAAGTGGGACAATCAAAATTTATCACAAAGATTGACTTGCTAAAAGGATATTGGCAAGTACCGTTGTCGGGGAGAGCAAAGGAGATATCAGCTTTTGTAATGCCAAGTGGACTATATCAGTTTAAAGCCATGCCATTTGGTTTGAAGAATGTACCTGTGACATTTCAAAGGCTGACAAACAAAGTAATTGCAGGTCTAAGCAATTGTGTTGTTTATATTGATAATCTAATAGTTTTCAGTCAGGTTTTGGAGAAGCATTTACAGCATCTGGAGGAATTATTCACTCGATTACAAGAAGCTAATTTGGTGATGAACTTGGCTAAAAGTGAATTTGCAAAAGCGCAAGTTACATATCTAGGCCAGACCATTGGACATGATAAGGTGGCTCTGAGAGATGCAATACTCAAGGCTATCATGGATTTCCCAGTGCCTACAACAAAACTAGAAGTTTTGAGATTTCTGGGCATGACTGGGTTTTACTGGAAATTTGTACCAAATTTTAGTCAAGTGGTTGCTCCACTGACTGAACTAATGAAAAAGAACAAGAAGTTTCAATAGACACTGGAGTGTCAGAAGTCATTTGATGGTTTGAAAACTGTATTAGCTATGACACCAGTTTTGGCGGTACCCAATTATGCCAAGCAATTCAAGTTGACCTTTGACGCAAGCGATATAGGCATTGGGGCTGTACTATTACAAGAAGATGACACTGGAATTGAAAAACTGATTGGGTGTTTTTCACAGAAGCTGAATGTACAACAGAGAAGATATTCAATGATCAAAAAAGTGACTTTGGGTTTGGTGTTAGCATTGCAGCATTTTGAAATTTATGTTCCAAAGAATTCATCAGAAACAATTGTTTATACAGACCCTAGTCCTTTAACATTTTTGGACAAATTTCGAGACAAAAGTGCAAGACTTTTCAGATGGAGTCTATTATCACAATTGTTTCATCTATGTGAAGATGGTACTCCCTCCAATCCAGCAATTACCACATAGGCCAGTTGAAGAGGAGAAATTACAATCCCCAATCACACAGCGACCACAGAGACTCAGGCTTCCTTTAACCGGTTTTATTCAAGTATATGCAAGGGAGCCACACTCATTCCTAAGAATAAAGACCCAGCTCCCAGATTGATTACATTTCATTACTTTTGTACTTTTTCTTATCATAATACATTTAAGTACATTTGAATACATCCAATCGGTGACCGACACACCGGTCTTATGCATTGAGTACATAAACATCTGGTTTTGCTAACCAATTATTCTAAGGGATGTATACATAATTATATTACCCAATCAAAATTAAAACACGTATGCAAAGACCTTGGTTCTCACAGCTCAAGGCTGTTTGTGTTTAATCAAAGCCCCCTCTTTGTCCATTGTATGTCTTCCCATATCTAAGCTAAAACCATCTGCCCCTTCCCTATGTGAGAGGGGAGTACACCTAATCTAACTTATGTCCTTTCTTGTGTCTCTAGTCTGACTCTCAAGGCTGTGCAATGTTCATCTGATAATCATCAACTCTTAATATGCTTAGCAGCCATGTCTGCCTGGAGATTTTAAGTAAATTCTTACAGTGTTCTCTTTTAGCATTTTTAATTTTCCCCTAACATATGGATTAGACATATTGCTTGAAGAGAGAATCAGTTTGCAGGTGTGTTATCAAGAGTTTGAAGCTTAAAGGAAAATTTGACATTTTTTAAAAAACCTGGACACTGAACTGGAGTGATTTCTCTTGATACTAAAGACTTTTGTATATATATATATATATGTTAATGCATGCATCTGGTAATGTAATAGTGTAGTAAGTATAGGAGATAGTGTGAGATGGGTTATTAAAATGATGCCTTGTTTTAGAATTATGATGGTTCATTTTTTGATCAGGAGGGGTATGTCACAAAGCTATTAATATATATAATGTTATTGGAAATTATTTTTTTTAAATACAACATTAGTCTGTGGGTGTGCCTTTATTGGATTAAAGCCAGTTAGCCTGGGTGCTTTGATGTATACTATTTTTAAGATGTAAGAGAGGTAGAGTGCATTTGCATTTTGTTGAATAGAACATTCAAGAAGGGGGGTGAAATCTGGCACCTAGCTAGCAGAGACCAAGCAATGTTTATATTACTAATAAAATTGGTATGATGAAAGGGGTTTTATTGTTAGAAGAGGTGGAGTTCAAAGGGGCTGGTGATACAATGAGAATTTACATTAAATTAGATGTGCTAGGTATAACCGATAGCAGTTTCATGTGTGCAGAGCAGAGGCAATGTAAGATCAAATTCTGTAAGCCTACCAATGTATCTGCAAAGGAACAAAAGTGAAAAAATAAAAGCAAAATACTGCAGATGCTGGAAATCTGAAACAAAAACAAAAATAGCTGGAAAAACTCAGCAGGTCTGACAGCATCTGCGGAGAGGAAGACAGTTAGCGTTTCAAGTCCAGATGACTCTTCATCAGAAAAAAAAGTGAAAGGAACCTCATTTTGAATTTGTAAGGTGAAAATGTTTTGCCTGGTGCCTGCTTAAAGTCATTGTTAAAGGTTGTTGTTGCCTTAGTGGAGATTAGTTTGGGAATTAGTTAAAAGTTATGATAGTAGTAATTTGTAGCCATATGTATATGTTTAACTTGTGTAAATTAATAAATGTCTCATGTAACTTGATATAAAAAGCTCTTGGTGGTCTGACTCCTGAATTTAGAGCTGCACCTCAAACATACCACTTAAAAAAATAGGTTATGACAGTTGATTAAAGTTTCCCTCTGGGATTTTTTAAAATAACTCAGCTTTATCAACTGCTATGTCACAACATGGTGACAGACTTTTTGAACCAAATGCAATAGGCTTGCTGTCTTGAAGAAGGCATGTCCTGAGACCTTTTTGAGATGTTTCCACTTCTAAAGTTGTTGCCTTCCAAGGGTCATAGTATTGAAGACATTACTTAGCTGACAGCACTTTTTTCAACCCATTGATTGCATGTTGGTGATCATCCTGCCAGAGGAATGCTATGTCTTTCATCAGCAATTCCCATAATGGAGTTGCTTTCTCCAGGAAGCTCGATATGTATACAGCAAGGAAGTTGAATAGGCCTAAGCAGCTCCTTGTCATGCAGTGATAGCATTGACTGGATATCTCAGATCTTCTCAGGATCCAGGCAGATACCTGAGCTTGAGTAAATGGCACCAAAAAAACTTATGTGATTTGCCATAATGGAGCACTTTTTGCTACTGAAAACCAAATCTTTGCATCCAGTGGTCTCCATTAACAAATGTAGGTTTCTGTCATGGTCTTCTTCTGTGTTACCTAACGTGGTGATGTTGTCTGCAATACACACACAGACCGGGACTCATTTCGTTATCTGGTCCATATGCTGTTGAACTATACCCTGACTGACTGACAGCACAAATGGTAAATTAGAAAACAGTACCTGCCAAAAGGAATTCAAAACTGTATTAGCTCTTGTAACTCCCTTGACAAGTGTATGGGCCAATATCCGTTTTCTGCGTCTAGCAAACATTGGTTTTAACTCTTCTAGTGTTGGTATCTTATGAGGACATGTCTTTAAGGCTTTGTTCAGTCTCCTCAGGTATAAACATAGTCGAATTGAACTACATACAAACATACGAATTAGGAACAGGAGTAGGCCACTCAGCCCCTCAAGCCTGCTCTGCCATTCAATTGGAGCATGGCTGTTCTTCTTAATTGCGGCAGTGATGGAACTGCATCAGTCCATATGATGCTGCACTCATCAATGATGCCTTGTTGTTCCATTCTATCTAGTTGTATCCTCAGCTTTTCTCAAATGTGCACATT
The DNA here is from genome assembly GCF_964194155.1 of Cetorhinus maximus. Lineage (NCBI taxonomy): Eukaryota > Metazoa > Chordata > Chondrichthyes > Lamniformes > Cetorhinidae > Cetorhinus > Cetorhinus maximus. Next base: position 79,564,841 of record NC_135889.1, read on the forward strand.
ACATTTTCATGGCAGGTCGATTGACGGCGTTGCACCTTCTTTAAGATGTAAGATTGTGTCCCTGTCAAAATTTCCAACCATGTCGAACCAGTCCAGGTACAACTTCTGGAGGCCTTGTACCAATCCAATGGGTGTTTACCTATTTTGACTGCTGTGGTCTTCTGACTGGGTCAGCTCATAGTTGGTGATCATGTTAAGTTTGCCAGCCCTGATGCCAGAGCCCCTCCAGCCTGCAGATTTGAAGCTGGCAACCCTGCTGCTGCTGGTCCCAATATATCCACTATGTAGAACGTTTTTGGTAGAACGCCTTTGTACCTGCAATCCAGGACTAGAGAATCTAACTAATTTATTGTGCAGCCGTTGAATGTCGTAAGCTTCATGCTTGCGGGTTGGACCACAGACTTTCGTGCATCATAGTACATATCTTTGAGAATGTGGAAAGGTAGACTGTAGGCGCTTGCACCCTCTCAGTCGATGCTGTCCAGCCTTATTGTGGCAGACAATCTGCATCATTGCAAAAGCTTCCATTTTGTTAACATAATGGACTTATTACCTCTTAATGGGCCTATTGTGTGAAATAGAAACATCTTCACCTCGATCCACCTCATCTATTTTGGTCAGGCGTTCCCCCATTTCATTAATGGGTATAGGCTTTTAGTGATGCCTGCAAGTGCCTCGCCTTCCTTTGCCTCTAGATGGTGGTTTGACGTTGTCTGCTCTGGCTTCTCCCCGAGTTCCTACTGCCTGACCTTCTGCAAAGTTTGGTTCGGCCCAGTGCCCTCTAAGCTCACAGGCTTTGCATTTGTCTGCATATGTGGGGCATCTACGTAGGAGAATCCACAGTTACCGCACATCTTGCATTGCTTGGGTGCCTTGGATATTGTACCAACAGTCATTCTGAACCTTAAGACTTGCAAATGCTGTCTCTCGGCCAAAAAGGCCTCATATCTGTATCCATCCTGCAGTAAGCTCATCACACCATATCCCTTTGGCTTTTCCATGAGGTCTTTCTGAAATGCCTCAATAGGAGTGGAGGCGATAATCGACGCTTATAAATTGTCCTGAGAGCATTCTTTTGCTTTCTCTCTGCATCGGTTAACAGAGTCATCTAAGCTGTTGTTGGCTTTCTGTATATACTGCATGATTTCCAGGGAGTGTACACTAAAATTGACTTTAATTCTTAGCTGATTTTCTAATATTGCCCACAGATTTGAAGGCTCATCCTGATCAGCATCAGATAAATCAGAAGTATTGATTCTGCGTGCACCTTTGTTCCTTACGGCGATCCTAATTTTTACAGTTTGCTTCTCTGTAGCCACAACCTCAAAGTCTAGGATGCATAGTTCAATCCTCTGCCTAAACATTCACCTCAGACATCAGATGCTTTCCAGCCTATCTCTGGAAACATGATTGCTATTGCCTAAGCCAGCTACTCTTTTCTCTCTCTGTGGAGAAAACCTTATTTTAAAATAAGAACTGAGTAGGATCCTTCCCCGGAGTTGTGTTGCCGCAGTGCAGGGCTAGGGCTTGAAGGCTAGTGGGGCTCTGGCATTGGGGTCAGCTAATGGTGCCCAAGTGCGGCGAAGGTGGGAAGCAATCCATGCCAGAACACAGTGATGCATTGATCTCACTGATGTGGCTGAAACCACTTTCGATTTTTTATCTTGCTGGCTTGGCGCAAAACCGTAAGTGCATTCAAATCACCTTCAATCTCTACTCACACCATTGCTCTCCCGATGTGAGAGCTGTTATCCAATTGCAGAGCTTCAGGTAGGACTTCTGACTTGAATTGTCATTTTCAGCTGCTGATCAATGTTGTCGACTCACTTCTGCTGCCACCATTTTGTATTATCTCTTCCTAAATTAATACAAAGCTGAAGAGCAGGCATAGAAGTTGAACACTGAACTTTAACAAAGGCTTTTTGTTGCTTCCGCATACACATGCTAGCTTCCTGTGATGACATACATATTAGCATAAACATTTATTTAAATGATTAGATTTAACATACTAACAAATACATAACAGATACTGGTCGTCATCAACTGCCTGGCCGATTGTGACCTTATAGTCTCTATTGTCTCATGGTTTTGTCTAACCAATTGGGCACTTCTACAGTTGGGGTTGCCCAATCGCTGTGATCAAATTTCACTCGCACATAATTTCTCTCTAGCTTTTTTTGTTCCTCTTCAGTCTAAGTTTTGAGAGCACAAGGAACTGTCTTGGTCTTGCAATATTCTGGTTTTGCATCGGGCTTGATTCAGATGTGCGCTTCCTCACCAATTATACCTTTGTAGCTTTCTTTGAAAATGTTATTACAGCTACTCAAAAGCTGATAAAGCTTCTTGGTCATTTCAACCTGAATGCTTTCAGTCTAGAGCTTATGAAGCTAGTCTTTGCCCATTAACGTTGATTCGTTGATGTTTTTCGCTACAGAAATGGATAACTTGAGGGACTTGCCCTTATATTGGACATTGCACTCTTGTTTGTCCACATGTTTCTGATACCTCACCATTTTTAATTGAACTGTGCTCTCAGTTAGAGGTACATTACTGAATTTACTCGTACATGTCTCTACTCGTGATTGAGCAACATGTAACCATGTCTTTACCAACACTTTGCACAAAATTGTCTGTTGTTTGAGTGATTGCTGGTGGTGTAAATACTGTACATCCCTAGCTCTTCTTTGCTTAAACATTTCGGGTTCAGTTCAAGACTGTGAACTCTACCTTGCGACAATGCTGTTTTCCATTAGGGCTGGAATTGAGCTCTCCTTCCTGCTTTGGCCTTCGCTTGGCAAGCAGTTGCAATATAGCCTTTGTATTGGCAATTAAAGCATTTGCCACTTCTGTAAAGACATGGTTGCCATTACAGCAATAACAAGTCACTCACAGCACTCTTTTGATAGGTCTCCCCACTTAACAATTGGCAGACACTTTTTGACAATGGTCAGAATCTGTACTAGTTACTTGCATAGGACAAGGTTCTCGAGTATTCTTTAATGCCAACTCCATGGTCAAAGCAATATTACCCATTAGCTCAAACATAAGATTTTGTATTTCATAACTTTGACTGGATTTTCATCCCCCAATACATACACAAATGTGTCTCATAATGCACAGCCTGGAATGTACCAAAGCTGCAATGTAATGATAAATTCTTCAGTGCACAATTGACTCACCAGCTGTCTCATTATTTTTCTGGTTTCTGGTTCAAAGTGTATGCCTTTCTACTATCGCTGCTGGTTTATGATTAAAATGCTCCTTGAGCCTGGTGATAATTATTTTAAATGGCATATCCTTTGCGTTGGAAATGAGAAGGTTTGTTAGCACGCTATTCATTTCTGGGTTAATTTCCGTTTGCAAAATTGCTTTCTTCTGCTCAAGAATTGCTTTAGCCTGAGTCTGTGCCTCTTCACTTTCACCTTTGAGTTCTAACATATTATTAGCTCTGAAGAACATTCTCTCAATGTATTAACTGAATGGTTTTTGAGCTTTTGATGAATCTAGCCATTTTGTTCCATTTGCAAATTTAACAGTGACCCAGTAAACACTTTACTGTAGCTGTCTATAACAGTGATACAGTAACTAAATCATCTTAATCAGAACTACCTCACCAAAGACAGTATGGACTATAGTTGAATTGCTGGACACTAGGACCATGCGGCATCCCATTCACTGAGGAGACAGTTTGAAGCTATTGCCTTGCGCAATCAAGCCAAAATCCCTGCTATCCTAGCAGGTAGGCCATTGGGAGCTAGTTCATCACTGTCCCTCTGCTGTATGCTGTGAAAACATTTGCACTTTAATCCCATCCTTGACACTGAAAATCTGTTATATATTGGGAGCCACTTGTAAAGAGGAACAGATACCCAAGATGGTCAGATCACATGTTTAATGATGTTATCATGCACTGGGCATACACATAACATATGTATACATTACAGGAAACAACGTGTTTTGTAGCCAGATTGAAGAAACAAGCAGCACACTTCAGTTATTAAGACTCCCTAGAGAAAATATGGAACAGGATTGAGGGAAGTTCTACTTGGGAGCCAGAAGCAGCCAAGAATGGGATACACATTTTGTGGAAGGTAGTTGCTGCAGCAGGTGACTGCAACCCCCAAGAAACCCAGGATTCTTTTCCAGTACAGTGCATATTTTAATGACTCCTGCAAATGGATGAAGAGAGCTGTACCTCCTACTTTAGCCCTTCCTTGCAGTGTCTTTATGTGTATCTTACTTTTTCATTCATTATATTCATTGTGCTATTGGAGAACAAAGGATCTAACAGTGGGGAGCAGATACTCCTCAGAAGTCAGTCCTTGGCTCATGTGCCTGACTAGTCAGATCTCTGGGGTCTTAGTGCAAAAATAGGGATGCCAGAGGAGGTACTGAGAAGCATCTCACAAGATCTGAAGCAGATTTCAGGGGTTCACCATGAAGTTCATTATCAACCTCAGTGCCAATATTATCTTCAGTGCCAATATCCAAGATGGCTTGACCAATGCAGCACCATATGTAGTAGGCGGTGCCACCACAAATTTGCATCCATCCCTCTGAAAGAAAGGGAATGATGGAATGTTGCTTTCAAGAGGTATAGGATTCCAACTCCCAGGGTCTGCAGGAGGTAACTGATATTATTAGATCCACCCTCTCACTGATCAGTGGACACTCTGACCCAAGGCGCAGCATGAGTGGTCTAAAATCTGTTTTCATCATGACTTTGTCTTCTGATAACAGCTCAAGTAGCCTGTCTGGCAGCCTGCTCGGTAGCTGTCTGGATATGGGTACAAGCAGCAGAAGTGATACAATTTGCTGACCATTGCTTCCAGCACTTAGAAGCTTTGAAGTGAGGGCATCTTCATCTGAAGAGACTCATGATACCATAGCCCAGCCAGGCACCATTGACCTAAGCAAAACACCAGTATATACTTAGGTAAAGGGCATAACAGGTTAGGCATTGTGGTTAAAAAAAATCACCTCTTGTAAATGTTGCTGGAAAGAGTGACATGTTGCTGAAGCTTTTCATCTTACACTTATCAGGACAAACACAAGAATGCTAAATTTCAAATGATGACAACAACTTATACTACAGGAGTAAAGGATGTTGATTGGTTGACAAGTCAACTCTGATTGGCCAAAGTCTTGCCATGGAGAATGCAATGGGGAACTATAGGCTCGCTAAGCTCCCAGGTAATTCAAAAAAGGCACAAAGCTTGAACATGTGTAATCGTGGTTGATTGAGTTTCTTCTGCCAGTGTTATGCCAGATACATAGGCCATACCTCCCAGTGATTGGCTGATTGAATCAAACAGCATGTTCCTTCAGTTGCTTGCAATAGGTGGATAACAGACCACACTCAGCCAGTCCACGCTTGCAAAACCCAAACCAAACCAAAATATCTACCTTTAGACGTGATTCCAACATTGGGAAGCACTTGCTGAACAATTCTGAGTGTGTTAATATCTACACTAACAACCAATGTAAGATAATCAGTCGAGTTCATAACATTTACACTTCCACAAGCAGCATACATTCATACGCAGGAAACCATTCTCAGAAAACTAAAGAAATATGTTCAAGTTTTGCGTTTTTTTTAAATTAACCGATAGCATGGGGAGCCTATGTTTCCCCACAATGCCACAGCCAATCAGAGCTGATTTGTCAACCAATCAGCATCCTTTTCTCCTGTAGTATAAACTGTTGTGATCATTTGAAATTTGGTATTCTTGCATTTGTCCTGATGAGTGCAAAATGAAAAACTTCAGCATAATGTCTCTCTTACTGGCAATATTCAAATTCCGTACAGTGAAGCGACTCTTGTAAATATATCTGTTTTTCTTTAATTTTCTTTATTCTTTCATTGGATGTGAGCTTTGCTGGCTAGGCAGCATTTTTTATCCATCCCTAATTGCTCTTAAGAAAGTGGTGGTGAGCGACCTTCCTGAACCGCTGCAGACCATGTAGTGTAGGTACACCCACAATTCCAGGAATTTGATCCAGAGACAGTGAGGGACCGGAAATATAGTTTCAAGTCAGGATGGTGTGTTTATTGTAAAGCCAGGAGATATGAAGTTAGTCAGCTCCTTGTTCTTTTGCTTTTTGAGAGAATGTTTGGAAGCAGTTTGCAATAGGAGACAGAATTATTTTTATGCCTTCTCGCTGAACTGTTGCCTGCTTATACAAGCTTCTTCTGAGACTAGAGAGTGAGCAGAATGATTTATAGAGATTGGGGGAAGGGTACCTACCCTTTCTCCTCTGTTGGCACACCATTATTGTGAAAGCTTCTGTCATTTCATCTTCCTTTGTATATATGAATGCCCATAGTGAACTACTTGGTATGGGCTCCATGACAAAAGAGTGGGATTTCTCTTCCTGAAATTGCTGAAAGGCAGTTTTCAGCATCCATTCTCAAATGAACAGAGGAGAAAAAGATTTTTCTAATCACTCCCATCAAAGCTGATGAAAAGGGTGAAAATTTCAAGCCTGCAAGCTCAACCACTTCCTGTTTAATAAGTCAGCACCCTTACCATTCTTTCAACTTAGATATAATTCCAATGTAAATGACAGAATTTTGGGGACCACTGTTTTTGCTGGCGTTATCTTATCATTTACAAATAAACATCACTTTGGAGATGAGGGCAACTTTTGTCAGCAGCTGATTATTTGCAATTCAGCGTATATTTTACAATAGTTGTGAGCCTGGCATGTCTGACTTACAACCTGCATTTGGGTTTCCCTACACTACCTCCATAGCAAACAAATATCCAGGATTTTGGGCTTTTCTTTTCTTTCCAAAACGGATTTGGTAAATTGTCATTGTGATAACACTTGCTGTAACCCACAGAAGATAGTGTGCTGAACAAAACACACGCAATTATTTTTTGAATAATAAGAGAAGCCTTTAAATAGAATTATTTCAATCAATATGCTTTAAGGAGTCTTGATTGAAAGACATTTAAATTGACATATACTTGCAGTCCTCAGCCATAGAAATGCAGAAATAATTAGAGGAACTGAAGTTCCATACGGTGCCATCAGGACTGGGCTGGAGGTGAAGGAGAAAGTATCACGCTATCCTTGTCAGCTGCAAGGGTAATTACTGCTGGCTGAAATTACTCAACATTTGTTTATAAGCTCCCTAGAGCATGCTGTAAATAGATTGTCTGTTATAGTCCAATCACATTAAAACGCTGCTCCTTGCAAACTGCTACCTCCTGTTTGCTGTAAGCTAGATGGACTGAGCTGAGCTGGCTGCTCACTTATTGAGTAGTAAGCACTGAAGGCCATGTAAAATGCAATGGTTTTTCATTATGTACATCCTGACCAATATTTCATTTGTTCTTTGTAATTATTGAAAACTGCCGTGTTTTATCATCTTTATTAAGCGATTGCTTGATCTTGAATGAAAAAAAAACTTCATATAGCTGAAGACGTTTAGTAAGTGCTGCAAGCTATCATGACAGGTATAGCTGGGGTTGTTTCAATGCCTCCCTGGAAACCAGTCAAAGTGAATCACATCTCACAGCAGCCGTGTCTGATCTCCTGCCTTAGATGTCTTCCTAATAATGGCAACTGCAGAGGTGACTCTCTGAAAATAAGGGCTTGAAGCAACTGGACATCCATCATTACTCTCTGGAGCAATATTAGATTCAGCTAATGGGCACTCACTTCTTCATTATGGTATTAATTCTCTAAATTTTCAAGGTGATTCCATTTGTAAAATGACAAAGCTCAACTACTCCAGAGGAAAAGAAAATCTGTTTCCATCCCCTGTATGCTTACAGGCATCGTTTCTAAAGTCTTTCAGGGTAGAGAAATCTGATAACATCAGATCTCCTGTGAGATACAATGCTGTCCAACAACTGCGCCACCTGCCATTCTGCATGTCTCACTGTTGTGTTCAACCTTTGTAAAACATGGAGGTTGCTTTACCAAAGCAATGTAAAAGAAAACAGGTTTGTAAAAATTTGGAAAAGCATAACAGCTTCAAGTTCAATTAAATCAATCAAATGGGATAAAGAAAGACTGAAACATAACCAATGGAAACAAATTGTGGTAATTATCAAAAATTAAATTTTAAAAAAATTGCTACACAGATCTTTCTCTTAGATGGAAACTATGTATGAAAACTCGTTTAAAGGATCGAATAAATTCAAATTAAGTATAAAATAAAAACAGAAAATGTTGAGATACTCAACAGGTCTGGAAGCGTCTGTGGAGAAACAGAGTTTAAGTTAAAGCACCAGGGGGAGTCAGCAGAGTTCAAGGGTTATGCGGGACAGGAGATATCATATCGAACACATCAAAGGAGAGAAATCTCACTGCCCAACTACTTGGTTGCAAGTTTGATATTGTTGGAGTCATGATGGAGGAGTAGAAGTAGCAATAAAGGAGACTCTGGGAGTTTTGAGCAGTATCAGAGGCAGACATCAGTACTTGCCGCTACTCAATAAGCACTGTCAGCTGCACGAGTCTCGATGGGGAATGGAGTGTGTGGATGCTACACTTCACCAGTGACACAATCAATCAACTGACCATGACCTGGGATCAGACAAGCAGCTAAAAAGCAACATTTCAATGGCTCCACAAGTGGAAATGAAAGTAAGCATGACACTAAAATTTGCACCTTCCAGGCATCATCTGCAGAACCCGCCATGATTAGCCAGTATGCAATTCATTGTTGCATCTCATAGGTAATAGCTGTTCTCTCTGATGTATATAGATCAGCAGCAGGATGCTGCAGCAGCTGTAGAAGTAAACTTAGTTCTTTCAGATGTCTGGCATTCCCAAGGTTCCATTGATTGCTCCTGCTTCACCACTTATTCACCTGAATACAACACCCTCTCTTTTATTAACAGGAAGGCTTACTGCTATAGCCACAGACACAGATCATACAGGTTAATGCTCAATTTTGTGCTCACGATGCAAGCATTTTGATGCAATCTAAAATTCTCCAACAGTACACTGTAGGCAGAAAACAAGACGCATGATTGGGTATTGAGAGACATGTCAAATGATAGTGGTAAAGAATTCCAGTGTCCCTCAATGCAGCGTGTTCAACAACATATATTCACAATTCAGAAATCTTTGGGTTCTCAGGGCAATGTTTCTGACATTTGAATGCTCAGAAATAGCTCCCTATATACCCAATGAGATTAGCACTGTGGTGTGCCCACACCTCATAGCAGCAGTTCAAGAAGGCACCTCACCACAACTTTCTCAGGGAGAAATGGGCAACAAATGCCGGCCTATCTGGTGATGACCAAATCTCATGAAAGAATTTTTAAAAATTGGCAGAATATCTGTGGTGTTTTGCAAGCTAGCTGATGATGCAGTTGAAAAGTCCATAGGTCCTTGCTGATAGACCACAGTAACAAGAAAGTCCCAGGAAGATGCTGAGTGCAGACCAAGGTCATTTGCAATACAATATCCGGTGCCCAAAAAAGAACAAGTGCACTCGACAATCATCAAAGATTTTTCCTTTTCCATTGGTTATATACACCAACTTAAATATAGTTTTCATGAAATTGATTCCTTAACTCCATTCTTTTTTGTGCAATCCTAAGAATGACTGCAATGTTTAGAATGAGTTACATTGTTATAGTGTTCAGCATTGCATTTATTTGTGCAAGAGTGTATGTGCAGACGGTATTTAATGTGATGTGCTATTTGACATCCCCTTGTGCTTTGTATAATATTGTGGTGTGTTCTATGCTGTGTACGACTTCTGGTCATGTCCAAATAGTGGAAGTAACAATTACTCCCTCCCACATCTGTGATGTGTAACCCACCCTAAGTTTAGTCTTCAAACTCACTGCAATCTTACAAAGTGCTTATCTCTGAACTGGTGCCTGTTTCTAATGGTATGGGTGACACAGAGTGCAGAGGTGAATGCTGCTGTCCTTACGTACCAGTTTTCTCCTCCATGATATGCAGTCTTTGAGTGAAAAGTGATGGATGAACAATGGACACGTGGACTTTATTATACATCGCTGATGCATTAATGTAGGTTTTGCAACAAGCACAAAGGCTGCTTTTAATCACTATCCCTCAGGCTCTTCCAACCTCCGCATGGTTGTGTTCTGACAATGTCTACAGTTTTATTTGCTCAGTAGCACCACTAGTTTTCAGAGTGTTACCTGTCACCTTGTCTTCTTCAGAATACATTGCAGAGACAAGGAAAGGCTGCAGTGTACTGTGTATGTTGCTAGGTGTAGGCAAATACAATTTCAAGTAGCTCATCAAGTCGACTTCAAAGAGTTGAGTGACAATTTTCATACTGTCAATGATATCTGCACATATGATAGTTATCAAACTTTCTCATCAGCATTTTTTCATTCCCTTATAATGAATGTAATAATCTATAATGCTCAGAATAATCTGTAATGCCTCATCAATGAAGCAATCTATTCATAATCTCCCAGTTCACACCATGAATACGCAAATACTCCACAGCCGGATTGACCCACTTGATATTACTTTCAAATTATACATATTCTGATTGACTCCTTATTTCTGCTTCTGTTGCAACATATCTAACCTCATAGCAAAAGCAATGAGTAAATTAATATACTTCACAAAGCAATCTTCGTGCTACCTTCACATTTCAATTATTATGGCGTGCAGCACTGTGCGAAACGTGCTGCTAACTCGCTCCACGCTAAAAGCATTGAAATATGAAGACTGGAAAAAGTCAATCCCTTCCACAGGACGTGTGGCAGCCACAGGGAAAGCACTATGTAGGAGCATTCAGGCAAGCAAAGACTCTCACAACACAGGCACACAAGGGTGAATACTTCAGTGTTGCTTGTATTACTTGTGGTGGTGTTGTTGGATAAAGTTGTTATAAAATGGCTTTTCAGTCATTTATTTCAGGGTTTTGGCCAAGAGGATGCTGTGATGGTTTGTAGCAGATGGGTTCAAAGGTGGGGAATTGGGGAGTTACAGTGATGCGAGGCCGAGATCTAAGAGGAGACTGAGTCTGAGTATCTGTTCACCAGGGCTCAGGCCAGAAGAGGGGGATGCACATGACACTAATCAATGGGCCCCTGCCTTCATGGGGCCCGGGCTCGGGCCACACTGCACCTACTCTTAAGTGGTCATCTGCCCGTCTCATGTGTTCACAGGCAAGCGCGTGATGAGTGCTCCGCTCCAGGACAAAGTTCTGTAGTATAAGGGGTTGTTGGAGCAAGAGCCCAAGACCATGCAGCCATTTATTTTGACAGTCATGGTGTATTCTGGGTGATGTAATCCACCCTTGTTCATGCTCTTGCCCTACTTTGCCCTACCTCGCATTCAATAGGTGGTGTAGGTTGCTGGAAGTGGAATAGAATTTCGATAACCTTAGGAAGATGATATTGGTGAAGGAATTCAAAAATTGCCTTTTTCTGGGGTTAAGGACTTGTCTGGAAGACCAAGTCTTCAAATAAGAGAAGCCTCAGTAATGACAGATGATTATGAATTAGCTGATAAGATAATTAATAACAGGCCTCACTTTGGAACTTTCCAAAGAAACTAGTGAGAGAAAGGTTGATGATGAGGAGAGGCCAGGGCCTGCTGAGAAAGCTGGAAAAGGTAAAAATCCAGGCAACCCTCAGAGTAGTAGAAGTGAAAGTTGGGAGGGCAGGTTTTTTTCAAGGGGGCTGACATGCTGCTTTTGTCACAAGCAAGGGCACATGAAGGCTGAATGCTGAAAGTTATAAAGTTTGCCCAGTCATGGGGTGTTCCTCCAAGTGATAATGTCCTGACCAGTAAAGTTCACAAAAACAGGGAGCCTCTGCCACAATCACTGAGAAGATGAATCAGGTGATGAAAACCTATAGAGATTTTTTGTTGGAGAGTAAAGTGTCCCCATGTTCATCTGATGAAGCAGACAAATCAATTATTATCCTGAGGGATACAGGATCAGCGTAGTCACTGATGTTGGCAGGTGACATGAAGTTCTCTCCAAAAAGTTTGCTGAATAAAAAGGTATTGATTCAGGGTATTGGTGGAAATTGTTTACCTGTTCTTTTGTATAAGGTTAATTTAAAATGAGGCTTACTTACTGGCCCTGTCATTTCAACTTTAGCCATTGAAGGTGATGACTTCTTGTCAGGAAACAACTTGGCTAGGGATAAGGTATGGCTGTCTCCTCCAGTGATTTCGGGAAAGCCCATTGATGCTCTTGAGACTGAAGTTGTGCAGGAAATGCTGAGTGACTTAAAAGAATCCATGACTGTCTGTAATCCTGCGCAAGAATTAATATCTCAACTAAAGATGTGTCCAAAGAGTCAGACTCAGAACCAATTTTAAAAAGGCATTAGAACATCCAGCTGAAAAGGAAAAGTTAATGGCAGCTGGAGATGAGATAAAGTCATCTGAATTAAAAACGCAGAAAAAGTATGAGTAAGATGAGGGAAAGCAGATGACAGCAGAAGGAAGGCATGCTTTGAAGGTCAGCAGAAAAGCTGAGTCCAGTGATGACACTATAGGGCTGCAAGGAAGGATATGTGTTCTTGAAGGTAAATCAAAACGTCAAAATGTAGAGGCAGTCACTCTTGCTAGAACAGAATTAAACAAAGCTCGAATGCTGTGGGAGGAGGAAAAGCAAAAAGTAATCAATAAAATTTGTGAACTGAATAAAAAGGAATATCATGCTTTCTTAGCTGAACATCGACATAATCTTAACAAAGTTCTTAAAGTAGCAATTTACTCAACCAAAGAGTCAATGAAATAAGGCAGTGTTAAATTTACATCTCCTGGGAAAAAAACAACAAAGTATTAAATCTAAGAGAAGAACAGAAAGTTAAAAATGATCCTGAATTGAAAAAAGGATGAGGTGAATTCAATTGTAATGAAGGACAACTTGGATGTTTGGTTGATTAAAATTTATCTTTCCAAGACTTGGTAATCAAAACACATAGAGGCATAAAAGAAAATGGAGTTTAGAAGTTAAAAGCTGAACAGAATGGTTCAGGGCCGAATTTTCCAGTCGTGCCAGCAATGGGTTTCAGGTGGGCGTGAGCGGAAAATTTGGGGAGAGGTCAAAAGTCGATTTCCCGCCAGCAGGGAAACAAGTCAGAATTTTCCGCTCACGGGATAATGGCAGGTCAGCTTTCCTGCTGATCCATGTCGGGAATGCTATTTGCATGCATTAGCAAGTCATGAATACGCATTAAAAATGCAACTCAGTAGAATCATGCTCCCCCTCCACTGTGTCATGCCAGCGGGAACTTAGACCGGTCTAAATCGCAGCTGAATATAAATGGTGTGCAACAGTCCACCCTCACTTCACTCATGACTTCGAGCTGAGTGCAACATTCAAAGCCTATCTCCAACAGCGCTGCTCCGGTTCCTCAGCGATGCCATTGTTAGCCCACACTGGTCGGAGTGTATGGTGGGGCAGCTCACCGTGGTTGCCTCGGGTGTTGAGCTGGGCTGCTCACAGTGGCTGCTGTGCCATTCTGGCAGGACAGCATTGCATGCTGTAAGTCTTAGGCAGGGCTGCATTGTAAAACAGAGACCAGCATGCCGGGGACTGGGGAGATGGCAGAAACATGGGAGTGAAGGGGGTTTGGTAGGGTTGGGGGCAGGCATGATGACAGGCAGAGGGAAGATTGGGAGTGGGAAAGCTGGAGCCTGACATGGAACAGTAGAACACAGGCACAGGAGAGGGTGGGTGGGATTCTATTTGCAAGAATAGGAGGGGATGTACGCAGGCTTTAGAATACGAGGGGGTGAGGGGTGTTAGTGTGGAACAAGAGGGAAGGTATGGGGATGAGAGGCTTGCACAAGAGGGACGGGTTGCACAGAGAGTTGGCAGGGGAGGGAAACAGTCATTAAGGTGCTGGAGAGCTTAGTGAAAGATAGTCATAGTCCCTGGGCTGCGGCCAAGAGGTCAGGGTGAGAGGTTAAAGGCAGTCCTGGGGCTCTGTGGGCCATGCAATAGTGCTATGCATGGCACACAGATTGTGTTCCAGCTCCAGGGAGGGGCAAGGCCTGTGTGTTCAATGCAGATCAGGCACAGCTTGGTGTGCAAAGCGTGGTCAAAGCCTGATACTTGGTGGTGATGGGGGTGTCTGGCTCGGTACTGGGCTACAGATGGAATGGTTTTGGTTGGGGAGGCATCTGCAGCCTGTAAATGGGGAAAATGTAATAAAGAGGGGTTACTTGAAGCTCTTCTAGGGGTTGGGGGTGGGGTCACCTCTGTATCTGACCATGCACATAACCTCAAGATGGGAAGGGGTGAGGTCCACCTGGGGCATGGGACGTCAACAGTGATGGGTTCAGGAGTAGTGCAGGAATGTTCACTACAATCCAGAGTTATTGGGGAGGCTGGAGAGCCACTGGAGGGAGGTCGACCTGCACAATGTGAGGTTCCAGGAACATCGGGGGGGGACCCAAACTCTGACAGGGGGAGGATCAAAGCCAGTGTCAAAGTAGAAATGCAGCACCATCATCTTAGACCCCAAAGTTATGGCGCAGTTTAAAATTGAAACTGGAAAACAATCTTCACGGGAGGGGGCTGAGCAGTGTAGGAGGAGCCTACAGCTGGACTCAGGGACCCTAACAGGGGGCACCCTCGCACTGCTTAGAGTAACAACATGAAAATGGAGCCTGAGCTGACAGAACTCAGGAAGAGTTTATTGAGAAGGTGCAATTGGAGCCACTGATAGTTGGAGCGCTTTAACGTAGACTGCAGCAGTCATTGGGTTCACAATAAAGTTGATCAATTTGAGCATTAACTGGGAGGAATGTGAGAATGGGAGATGCAGCCAATCATGAAGGGAGCGCAGCTGCTGCATATCTGCAAGATGACCAATGAAAGTCTCTAAGGTGCTTTCCGCAATTGGCATGGCTATCGGGCCAAAGGACATCCAGTCATTCCAAAAGTGTGGGTTAGGCATAATCAGCAACCAGATCAGACATAGTAGGAGTGTATTAGGTAAGGTTTAACATATCCAGGATGTGCTCAAGCCTCTTCCAACCTCTCTGGGATTAAGATGTCAAGTAGCTGGGGTGACATCTTGGTCACCTAAATCTGTGAGTTGGTGCCTCAGCTGGAACACTGGATCAGGGGAAGGCTAGGAGCACAGACGCAGCTCCAGGGCATGACAGTGGCTTTCTGGCAGTAATTGGGAGATATATTATAGTTGCCCATTACTCATTAATCTGTTGGACCTATCTGTTCACCTGGAGAAGTTGGATTGAATAATGGAGCCTGCACTCAATGCTGTTTTCTTGATGGCAGTCATCTGATTGAGGAGGAGAAGAAGGCCCCGCGCTGCCGAGGACAACTTTAAGAAGAGGCCCAGCCTGAGGACCATGGTCCAGGGAGCCCCACCAACAGCCAGGGGGTGAGAGGTTCAGACCCATCCCACGGAGGCGATTTGCACGACCCAGGAGTCTACTGTAGACACCGTTCCTACCTGGAAATGAATGAGAGACAATGCCACGCACATCTACGCTCACTTCCACCACATTCTGTGGAAGTGACAAGCACACTGGATGAAGCTAGCCAGGCTGCTAGATTCCTGGGTTTCGCTGCAATCTCTGGCTTCCCTAGAGTACAGGGTGTGATCGATTGCGCACATGTGGCTTTGAGAGCTCCATGGCAGCAGCTCTGATGTGCATTAACAGGAAAGGGTCCCACTCAATAAACATTCAGCTGGTGTGCAACCATCAAAAGCACATCATGCAAACATGCATGATATGCAAACATACCTGACACAAACATGTGTCAGGTACCCTGGAGGTTCCTATGACTCATACATCTTGAGTCACTCCCAGGTGCCTCAGATATTTAAAGGGCTGCAGCGTTTACAGGGCGGGCTGCTGGATGATAAGGAGTATCCGCTGAAACGATGGCTCATGACACCCACCGATGCTGCCAGACCTTCTGAGTTTTTCCAGGTAATTCTGTTTTTGTTTTGGGTTTCCAGCATCCGCAGTAGTTTTTTGTTTCCATCATAGAGCAGACCATTGGCATCCTGAAGGTGCGCTTCTGATGCTTGGACCGCTCAGGTGGGTCTCTGCAGTACTCTCGAGAGATGGTGCACCAGATCATGGTGGTCTGTTGCACCCTGCACACCCTGGCACTTCAAAGGGGAGGTCGCTTGCCAGAGGGAGGAGGCTGAGAACCCCTTGGACGATGAAGACCTGGAAGGACAGGAGCCTGAAGTGGGTGATAATGGGGAGCTTCCTTGTGAGGATGCGATCGAAGCTGTAAGACATGGAAGACGTGGCCATGACACATGCAGAGCCACAAGGTTCCAGGAGGAGTAAAGGTTACTCAAAGTCATTTCTCCTGTCCATTAATGACACACCAGTGATTTGAAAGGCCTTTACAAACACTAACATCGAGAGCAATGTCAGCATTGGGCCTTGGATCTCCAACCCTCATATTTGACCAGGCCCTAATCTTTGGAAAGGTCAACAGCCAAAGCTGTATGTAGCCGCTCTGGGAAGTGAAAGGCAGCACACCAGCACAAAGCCTGCATCAAGTGGACTTGATGCAGTCATCGACTCTTAAATGGGACACTTATTGCTGCCACAGAGATGCGCACATGGCTGGAGAGTCCTTTGCCACAATCAATGAAGACAACTATTTGAAAATGAGATAACATGAGTGGTAACCCTCCAATGCCACTGAGCACACATAACTCCATGGTGTCATGAATATCACTTCCTAATGCAATTTGCAGTCACATTCAATAAAGAGGTTGACACATCTTCCTGGCAAGGACGAATAAATAACATGAGTCAGCCAGACATCACATGAATGTGAGTCTCACAAAGGGAGGTGATCACAGAGCAGTAGCTTGGGTCACCTTCGCTTTAAGAGGCCACATAGATACATATGCATGATGCATTCAAATGACAAGACCATTGTCATGAAGAGCAAATGTATTTACAAAGGTACATGATAGGTGCAGGAACACCCAAGACCCAAAAGCATTATCAAGGTTTTTTAAACTTTCAAACTCAACCACTACTTCTCGGTGCAACCCCAACATCCGCTGCAGAGGTGGAGGCAGCCTGCTGACTGCTATGCCGTGCTGTCTTTGATGACTTTGGTGGGCATCCTCTGGAGGCCCCCAGTCTGCTTTGGTCTCCTGCTGTGGGGCAGGTGCCAGGTGTGCCCTCCTCGGCCAGTACAGGTGGAGGTGATGGGATCACAGGCAGATGGGATTGTGATCGGCTGAACACTCATGGACTCACCTGAGCTGATGGTCTCGAGGTGTCCAGCTGCTGGTCCTTCTCCCTGTGGGTGCCTGAAGGCCCCTGCCTGTCTCCTTGAGGAGAAGGGGTGCTTGGAGGGAGGTCAAGGTGCCAAGGCTCGCTCTCACCTAGCAACTGATGGATCTCACCAATGTCAATAGCAATGGAATGAAGGACCGAGCACAAATTCGGCAGAACTTGCTGGACCAAGGCTTCCAAGGCGGCCGCCACCCTTCCCACATGTCAGAATAACGTCATCAGACAGAATGCAGACAGGCTCCTCCATCCTCCGCCCTTCGCTCTAGTCTGTTGACTGCCTCTCACAGCTCTACCTGATGTTCCACCGCCTGTCTTTGCAGCTCCAGCATGTTAGCAACAGCCACCTACAGAGGCTCATCATCTGACTCAGACTAAGCGGGTGGCTGTTCTCCAACAGTCCTCCGAGTGCTAGAGACCTGGGCTTGTCACTGCCTCTGACTGCTGCAGTGATGTGTCAGTGAAGTGTTCCCCAGAATGTAACCCCGAGCCTAATCTAGAACTATGACCCACTGGGGTGTGTCTCTGCACTGGTGGAGGGTGTAGGCGAATGCTGAGATGGGTCTTCTTTGAATGGCTCCTCAGCATCTTCCTCTGAGGTGGCCTGGAGGCTGGGGCTTATGTTGCCTGTGCTGGTCTGTCTGGACCTGCTGCTGCCTGTAACAGAGAGAAGATACAGTTAGTTCATGAACAGGCTGAATACAATATTGCATGTCACTCACTGTGAATGTCAGAATGTGATCAGCTCATGGAGGGCTCATCCATACTGGCTTGCTGGGAGAGGCCGATCTCACCTTCCCCACAGGAGCAATCTTTGTCTTTGTCCACCAACTCAGCTGCATCCTCCTCAAACATGGAGAGACCCTGGATGTCCGCCATTCCTCTCCTAGTCTGGAATCTCTCCCTCTTGTTGTGTGCAGGCTTGGCCTGGATGAAGACAATGGGATGGGATGTGATGAGAAGGTGTGGAGCAGAGGTTGGGAAGCATGCATGCCTGCTCCATGTGCTGAGCCCGCCCAGTATGAGCTGAGGATGGTGTTTGTGCAAGATGATCGATGAGATGCTGGTGAATAGGCTTCAATGCTGATATCTGCCCTGCTAATATTTTGTGAGATCCCTGAGCTGAGTGACAGCCTGAGTGCATTATGAAAGTGTGCGTTTGAAGTAAGCTGAATGCTGATTTACCCTGGTAGTGTGGATCAGATCATTCATCCTCTTCCTGCACTGGATGGTGTTTCTCATGCGGGTGCCCAACAAACTGACCTCCCTCACAACTGCCTCCAGGCTGGCAAGGTGAACTTGGTGGATCTCCTGGAACCATTGCTCGAATAGAGGACATCCTGGTGCTGGCGTACACTGTGAATAGGGGCCTCAAGGGATTCATCCCTGAACCTTGCCATTGCCTTCTTTTCCTCGTAGCCATCACAGCCTTGGTCAGCCATACAATTGGGTTGCAGAGAGTAATGTCTGTGTTCGACTGGTGTTTATGAATGGCGCCAGGACCTATGACCCCACTAGGTTTCAGTGGGGCGGACTAATCACTGAGCACCCTATCATGTGATTCAGAGAGCTACTCGCCGATGCATAATTAATGAGCTTTGAAGCGTAAGGGTTGGGTGCGATTTCCCGACCCACCGATCAGTGCTAATCCTGTCCGCCACCACATTCCGTGTCCAGAGTGGAAAATTCCACCCTCAGAGTCTGTTAAAACAGTGGAAACCCTGATGACAATTTAAGATCTAGCTTTAAAGGAGAGGAAAAGAAATTGCTGAATCCAGAGTGGTTTCCTCCCTGGAATGGAATTCACAGCAGCCGGTGCCCAGAAGCTAGACGGTTTGCCAGGAAACAGCAATATTGTTTCTGACAAAGTTAACCAGACCAAACAAATTGTAAAAACTGTGGACCCATCACAAATACTATCTGAGGATCCAGCTTGTGCACAATCCAGTACAGATTTAAAAAGCAACATGAAGAGTGCAAAACCAAGGCACTAGTCTATCCAGACTACAGCACTAGTCTCTCCAGAATCCCTTCCTGTTGACGAGGGCACCCGGCTGACCCGCTGGGCCCTGATGGCCACATGTGTGCAGTCGATTGCACCCTGGATTCAGGAGAACCCAGCAATCACTGCAAACCCTCTGGCTCACTCAGCCTAACTTTGGAGAAGTTCAAAACCAAAAGGCAAAGGCTGTTTTGGTAGAACAAAAACAGAATTACCTGGAAAAACTCAGCAGGTCTGGCAGCATCGGCGGAGAAGAAATCAGTTAACGTTTCGAGCCTTCATGGCCCTTCGGCAGAACTGAAGCATAGTTAGAAGAAGGGAGTAATATAAATTGGTTTAAGGTGGGTGGGGGTGGGGGGGGGTGTGGGGGGGGGTGGAGAGAGAGACATTGAGGGTGTGGTGATTGTGGAGATGAGCAGATAATCAAAAGATGTCACAGACAAAAGGGTCAAAGAGGTGTTTTGTCTGAGAAAAGTGCTAATTAAGAATGGAAGACAGGATATTCAAAGTACAGCTCTAGTGGGGGTGGGGTGGAAAGGCTAACAAGGTTTTAGTTTTAGATTTAAAAATAATGGAAATAGATGGGGAAAGAAGAATCTATATAAATTATTGAAAAAAAAAGCGGGGGGGTGGGGGGAGGGGGGGAAGAAACGGGGTGGGGATGGGGGGAGGGGGAGTTTAAGATCTAAAGTTGTTGAATTCAATATTCAGCCCGGAAGGCTGTAAAGTGCCTAGTCGGAAAATGAGGTGCTGTTCCTCCAGTTTGCGTTGGGCTTCACTGGAACAATGCAGCAAGCCAAGGACAGACATGTGGGCAAGAGAACAGGGTGGAGTGTTAAAATGGCAAGCGACAGGGAGGTTTGGGTCTTTCTTGTGGACAGACTGCAGGTATTCCGCAAAATGGTCGCCCAGTTTGCATTTGGTCTCTCCAATGTAGAGGAGACCGCATTGGGAGCAACGAATGCAGTAGACTAAGTTAGGGGAAATGCAAGTGAAATGCTGCTTCACTTGAAAGGAGTGTTTGGGCCCTTGGACGGTGAGGAGAGAGGAAGTGAAGGGGCAGGTGTTGCATCTTCTGCGTGGGCATGGGGAGGTGCAATAAGTGGGGGTTGAGGAGTAGGGGGTGATGGAGGAGTGGACCAGGGTGTCCCGGAGGGAACGATCCCTATGGAATGCCGTCAGGGGGGGTGAAGGGAAGATGTGTTTGGTGGTGGCATCATGCTGGAGTTGGCGGAAATGGCGGAGGATGATCCTTTGAATGCGGAGGCTGGTGGGGTGATAAGTCAGGACAAGGGGGACCCTATCATGTTTCTGGGAAGGAGGAGAAGGGGTGAGGGAGGATGCGCGGGATATGGGCCGGACAGGGTTGAGGGCCCTGTCAACGACCGTGGATGGAAAACCTCGGTTAAGGAAGAAGGAGGACATGTCAGAGGAGCTGTTTTTGAAGGTAGCGTCATCAGAACAGATGCGACAGAGGCGAGGGAACTGAGAGAATGGGATGGAGTCTTTACAGAAGCGGGGTGTGAGGAGCTGTAGTAGAGGTAGTTGTGGGAGTCGGTAAGCTTGTAATGGATATTGGTGGACAGTCTATCATCAGAAATTGAGACAGAGAGGTCAAGGAAGGGAAGAGAAGTGTCAGAGATGGACCATGTGAAGATGATGGAGGGGTGGAGATTGGAAGCAAAATTAATAAATTTTTCCAGGTCCCAGCGAGAGCATGAAGCAGCACCGAAGTAATCATCGATGTACCGGAGAAAGAGTTGTGGGAGGGGGCCGGAGTAGGACTGGAACAAGGAATGTTCCACATACCCCATAAAGAGACAGGCATAGCTGGAGCCCATGCGGGTACCCATAGCCACACCTTTTATTTGGAGGAAGTGAGAGGAGTTAAAGGAGAAATTGTTCAGTGTGAGAACAAGTTCAGCCAGACGGAGGAGAGTAGTGGTGGATGGGGATTGTTGGGGCCTCTGTTCAAGGAAGAAGCTAAGCGTTGACAAGCTGTTTTGGTAGAGGTTGATGGTGCAGTCGTTTCCACTAAAAAATGTACTTGTTGCAGGCTGAAACAATGTGACAGTGGATGCCCTGTCCAGAGTTTAAACAAGGGATGATAACAGTGTCTTAAAGCCAGGACAGCATACAGAGTTTTATAAGTTTATAGAATAATTCTGCATGTTTGTAATTAAGTCTGTTTTATAAATACCAATATTGTTACCTGTGTAACATGTAATGCCCTTGTTTTTAATTATCTATGATGTTTAGAACTAGCTGTATTTCGAATGCTGTTGTAAAGAAATCTTTACTCCAGGAAACCTTTCTTTTTTCCCAAAGAGAATGGATGAGGAGGGATACTGGGGCTGGGAGGGGGGCTGGAGGGGTGAATGGGGGGTAGTGTGATGACATTTGACCCACATACCGTACAGTGAGGAAAATTTGTAAAATCTTTAAAATGCCTGTGGAATCTGTAATTGTTTTTAAGAATGTTTGAAAAAGACATTTAAGAGTTTGCCTCAATTGAAGAGGGATCAATTGTAGTTCTCTTGAAATGTAAGGAATACTGGTCCATGTAACCTGATGAACCTTGACCTGGAAGCATTGCCAACAGGAAGCAAGGTAACATATGAAAGCCTTGTGGCTGACAGGCAAATTAGAGCTGCAGACACAAAGGAGAGCTACAAGCAGAGGAGTTGTAGGGTGAAGGCCCAGGTGCAGACACAAAGAGAAAGCAGACAGAGACAAAGAGAGGAACACAAAGAATTCTTGTGAGGAAAACAAGTAAATCACTCTCAGGATGAGGTCAGCTCATGGAGCCTTTCAATTCCAAAAAGGGAGTACAAAAAGAGGGCCAAATTCTTTGAAATTTGGGGCCTTAATTAAGTTCTGGCACACGATAGAAGCAAGCATTCTAGTATTAAAAAAAAGGAATGCAGTTCCGTAAAAAAAATGGGTTCTGGAGTTGCTCTCCCAGTTCTATGATGTCCCTGCATACATTGTGCGACTACTCTCCTGGCACAGTTGCTGAATCTGCTCCATTGTCATCTTACCCCTCTGACTCAAACAAAAATAACCAATTAAAGTGCATGTGGCAGTTGATTGTTGTGAAGTGAAACAGTGCAGACTGGAATGTAAAAACAACAATTATACAAGGACTGACAGATTTGTTTTTGCCACAAATAATTCCAAACTTTTAACTAATATTAGAGTTCGTAATGATACAACTCAGAATTGAGTGGGAACATGCAGGAGTACACACTAATGTCAGGGAAAAAACAGTAAGAAATGATAAATTCACCTTCTGACACTTCATGCCTGGTTTTCTAATTGGTAAGTTCACCTCATGTGCCCTCAAAAAGCCTGCACACATTTAAAATTCATTTTGCATTTAATGATCACTCACTGTTGCATTGTAAGGGAAATGCGATTTAACTATACTGGGTAATGCCAATGCAGTGCAGGGAGTTCGAATTTAATTTGACGCTCAGCAGACAATATAAAAATTGGCCCAGATCTTCCAGTCTCCAGATATTTGGAGATCAGACGTACCCATCAAGATGTGCTATGGGACCCCTCAGAAGTCCAGACACAATGACTCTGTGGGAATTGCCCGAGAGGTTTGAACTTCCGGTGGGCAATTTCCCTGCTCCCCAGGCCCTCCAAAAAGGTTTCAAACTCTGAATTAGAGTTGGAGACTTCAGACAGTTCCTGGTTACTTACCTGGACAGTTACCCAGGGATTGTTAGACAGATTAAAACATAGTCTAAAACCTGGGTAACTACAGAACTGACCTCCCAATCATTCACACTGACCCCCTCCAACTCCTTCCTCAACATCCCGACTCCCCTCCCTGACCCGACCTAACTAGTCCCCACCACCCAATACCCACCTGACCTTCCGACACCCCCCCATGACTGCCATAATCCCCCACTGCCCAACTCCCCATCTAACCCCTCCGATCCGACCTGTCTAGCCCCCGCCACACAACTACCCTCCCTGACCCCCTGACTCCCCCCAGCCTCACCTGACCTGAACTCACTACCCTACCCAGCTGCCACCCGAACCCCTTACCCACTTACCTCATCCACCCTGCCTCCTTAACCATTTACCTTACCCACCCAAACCCTCACCCACTCTACACCATTTACCCACCCTACTCCTTCACCCACTTGCCTAACCCATCCCATCTTCTTACCCACTTACCTTCACTCCATAGCTTTTCAAAGAAGCTTTGAGACATTTAAACTCTTTACTTACCAGAATATGGCAGTTAATGTCTCCGAGGTATCCAGTACTGAGTTAGTTTGGAAGGATCCTCCATTGGAAGATTGTCCATAAAAATCAGAGGAAGGTAAGTGTGTATTGTTTTGCCTGACTATGGTCGGAAATAAGAGTTCCGAACCTGAATGGAAGATTTGGGCCATTATGTCATTTTTATTTCTCTTTTCTTCATCAGGCTGCACACGAAGGGATAGATTTTAACTTCTAGCTGATCAACCAGTATAGTTTGTAGGGTGCCTAACTATTTTGGCAGTGAAGTCCCTATGGAACCCCACTGGACACAGGCATCCAGTCACAAAGACAACCCTTGACCATCACCCTCTGCTTCCTACCACTCAGCCAATTCAGGATCCAATTTGCCAAATTGCCTTGGATTCCATGGGCTCTTACCTTTGTTATCAATTTCCCATGCAAGACTTTATCAAAAACCTTGCTGAAGTCCAAGTAGACTACGTCAAATGCATTGCCCTCATCTACACACCTGGTCACCTCTTTGAAAAATTCAATCAAATTGGTCAGATGTGACCTCCCCTTAACAAAACCATGCTGGCTGTCCTTCATTAATCCCTGCCTCTCCAAATGTAGATTAATTCTGTCCCTCAGAATTGCTTCCAATAATTTCCCCACCACTGAGATCAGACTGACTGGCCTGTAGTTCCTTGGTTTATCCCTTCTTCCCTTCTTGAATAACGGTACCATATAGGCTCTCCTCTAGTCCTCTGGCACCTCTCCTGTGACCAGAGAGGTATTGAAAATTATTGCCAGCACCCTGCTATCTCCTCCCTTGCCTCACTCAACAGCCTTGGATACATTTAATCCGGGCCTGGAGATTTATCTACTTTTAAGCCTACCAGACCACTTAGAGCCTCCTCCCTTTCTATACTAATTTCTTTAATCTGTGTCATCCTGCAGCCATGACTCTATAAAGGCTATCAGATCGCACTTATTTATTTCTATTTGCACTATCAGTTCATCTGTTTTGTTTCAAATGCTACGTGCATTTAGATACAGAGCCTTTAATTTTGTCCTTTTATTATTTTTGTAATGCCTGGCCTAATTTGCTGTTTTACTCTTAGATTAGTACTCCCTGTCCCTTCCTGTCATGTTCTGTTTATCATTTCCTATGTTAGTACCTTTCTTTCTTGCCTTGTCTGTCCTCTTTCTTTTAACCACATCTTCCCATATTTGATCCCTTGCCCCCATTATTTAGTTTAAAGTTCCCTCCACTTCCCTAGTTATGAAACTCGCTAGATCATCAGTCCCAGCACAGTTCAGGTATAGACCATTCCAACTGTATAGCCCCCAGTTTCCCCAGTACTGGAATCCATTTCTCCCACACCAGTCTTTGAGCCACACATTCATTTCTACAATCTTATTTGTTTTATGCCAATTTGCATGTGGCTCTGGTAATAATCCAGAGATTATTAACTTTGAGGTTCTGCTTCTTAATTTGGTGTCTAGCGCCTCATACTGCCTATGCAGAACCTCCCTCCTTGTCCTGCCTATGTCATTGGTACCTACATGGACCATGACAATTGGATCCTCCCCCTCCCACTTTAAGTTCCTCTCCAGCCCTGAGCAGACATCCCGAACCCTGGCACCAGACAGGCAATACAGCCGTCTGGACTCTCACTATTTACTGTATATAACAGTGTCAATCCCTCTCACAATACTGTCCTCTGTTATCAGTACGTTCCTTTTTGCTCCCCACAACTATTTTGCAAGATTATTAAGATCTGCTTGGATTGAGTTGCAATCTTCCTCAGTATTAACTGCACATTTTGAAATTGTACCTCCGATATCTGAATTCAAATCACTTATGGTAAATGATAAAAAATAGGGGGCTTTGCATGAATCCTTGTGAAACATCACATTTTGCCTTTTGCCAATTTGAGTAACTACCCTGAAACACTACTGCCTGTTTTTTGTTTTATAGCAGCTCCACTGATTCATTCTGAGACTCTTCTCTCCCTCTAACCCAGTTCCAGTTTGCAATCTTCCTCATTTACCACCCTCCTCCACCCCACATTCATTGTATTCACCCCCACATTCAAAGTATTGATTCTACTTTCTAACCTGAACTCAACTTAATACTATTTTTCCCTCTAGCCTAGTGCAAGTTGGAACTCTCCTGGTCCTCTCAGATTCTATTTTCTTTCTTTTCACTCCCTCAATTCATTCTCCTTATTTTTCCATCTTCCTTCTCTCAAAGCACTGCTGCCAGTTTCTCCTCTGCTGTCTAGAAGCATTGCTCCAATCTTTTGTACTTTCTCTCGATTGTTTCCCCTGTGTAATTCTATCTGTTACATACCGTGGGCAAGAATTCTTAATCTCACAAGAAATACTGCCCACGGAATGCAATGATCAGAATTATTAACACTGATAGGGCATGTAGAAGTAATGTTGAGGTGAGAGTGTCATGATGTGTGATGATTTTTGCCCGCAAATGCAGGAAAATAAACCAACCCCAATGTAGATGAACTCAAACATGATGTAAGAGCAATAGACATTTTGCCGGTTAGTTGTTAATGAAGTGAGGACGTAGATTTTAGTGAATTTAGTTTGTTAGGCATTGAAGAATTAAGCAGAAAAAATATAGAGTGATAGATTCTATATCAAATTTGTTTGTGAAAGTATAGGTATTAACAAAGCAAAAATGTAGGTAATGAGCAAAGATTTTACATTGAGTCTAACAGTTAAATTAGAGGTGTTATTGTTTATTATTTCATGGAATGCGGGCATCGCTGGCCAGGCAAGCATTTATTACCCATCCCTAGTTGCCCTTGAGAAGGTGGTGGTGAGCTGCTTTTTTGAACCGCTGCAGTCCATGTGGTGTAGGTACACCCACAGTGCTGTTAGGAAGGGAGTTCCAGGATTTTGATCCAGCGACAGTGAAGGAACGGCAATATATTTCCAAATCAGGATGGCGTGTGACTTTGAGGGGAGCTTCCAGGCAGTGGTGTTCCCATGCATCTGCTGCCCTTGTCCTAGGTGGTAGAGGCCATGGGTTTGGAAAGTGCTGCCAAAGGAGCTGGGACATTGTCCGTAAGTATGATTCTGTGAGTATGGCCAGGATTTTCCATGCCCAGCGGTGTCAGGAGTGTTCGATGGCGTGAGCAGACAATATGGCGCGATTGGTTTCACACAGAGTGAAACCAGTTTGCGATTGTCCGCTCAGCCCAGCAATGGCAGGCCACGTTTCCCACCATCAGACGTCAGGAACCTCATTGTAATATCATTATTAAGCCAGCCCGCCAGAATCGTCCCCCCCGCCCCCACTGGATCGTCCGCCCACGTCAGCGGGAAAACACGCCAACGTGTTTCACAACAGCACATAAGCGACATGCACCTGGCAGGCTGCACTTCGCTCGGGACTTCAAAATTTGTTTGCCTACCTTGCTTCAGTCAGCGCTTGCAGTCATCAGCACAAGGCTTCACAGACAGCACCACATCAGTTTTAGGGGAGCTCACGGGAGGTCTCTACCCACCAGATCAGCCATATGTGAGCGGCTTTTCAATGGCTGCAGGGCTAGGGCTTGCTTGGGGAAGGGGGAGAAGCGGCCTCAAGCAAGGGAAGAGGCTGCAGAATGAGAGCTGTACTGGGGAAAGAGGGTACCAGGGTGTGTGTGGGGGCACATGTTGATCTGTGCAAGTGGCCTCAAGGTGGTGAGGGCTGAGGAGGCAGTCTCCAGAGGAGATGAGACCAAATGGAAATGTGAGAGTATGTGTCTGAGAATGGGTGGTGATGCCCCTTGAGCTGGCAGTGAGGGAGATGCCAGTGAATGTGTGATGGGCTTGAGTGTGAGAGTTTAGAGTGATGAGATGGTTGCCATACCCTGGCTGCATGGATGAAATCATTCATCCTCTATCTGTATTGGATGGCCAACTTCTTCTGTGCAGCATTGGCACTGATCACCACTGCCAACACCTCCCAAGCCTGGTTGGTCACACTGCTGCCCATCCTGCAGCCAGGTCTGGGGTACAGGACATCACAGCAGGCCTCCACAGTGCCTGCTACCACACTTAGTGCAAATCTGGGATGATTCCAAACTATGACTATATCAGACTGTTGCTTGACTCGTCTGTGGGTCAGCTGTCCCAATTTTGGAAAACACTCCAGATGTTAGTTAGGAGGACTTTACAGAGATGAAGGGGCTGGGCGTGGCCTTGTATTTTCTGGTGCCTAGGTTAATGCCAGGTAGTCCATCCAGTCTCATTCCTTTTTGACTTTTCTGTAGCGGTTAGATATAACTAAGTGGCTTGCTAGGCCATTTCAGAGTCAACCACATTGCTGTGGGTCTGGAGTCACATGTAGGCCAGACCAGGTAATGACAGCAGATTTCCTCCCCTAAAGGGCATTAGTGAACCAAATGGGTTCTTAAAACAATCACAATGGTTTCATGGTCACCACTACTAAGACTAGCTTTTAATTCCAGATTTATTAATTGAGTTTAAATTCCACCAGCTACCATGGTGGGATTTGAACCAGTGTCTCTAGGCTGTTACCTGGATTGTGACCCCAGTGATATTACCACTACACCATGGCCACCACCTCCCCTTAATAAAGAAGTGACATTAAAATATCTCTAGCCTCAAAGCTGTCTCCAGAAGACTTTCAAATTCTTATAAAATTCCTAATTCTTTCAACCTCCCAACTCTATATTTTTCTTGTCCCAATCTGATCTCCATCTCAAACACAATGAAAAATCAAATAAACGATATTTATTCCCAACTGCAGTCGATCTCCACCCGGCTTGCAGCACCACACGTTCTGCAGGGGCTATACATGCCAGCCAATCAGAGGGTAGTAGATGGACTTCTGATCTTGCGCTGGAGGAAGGCCATTTCATGTTGACAGCAGAAGGGAGCCAATAAGGGGGAGCTTTGGTGAAAATAGTTAAGCTAACCTGTGACACAGACAAAGTGAGGGGAGCTGGGAGCTGGGTACTGGGGAGCAGGGGGCTCCATTGTGGCCTCTAGGCTCCAATTCGCAGTGACCTAGTACACAGTTAGTGTGGTGTCCTCCGACTACAGCAAGGGCCCAACTCAGGGTCAGCTTCATTATTTAATTTGTTTATTCTTGTGCAAGTTAAAATTGGCCATGTGATGCAATTGTTCATTGGATTTTTAAAGATAAAGGAAGCTGGAATATATTTATTTTTAGTTAGGGGTGAATTGGCAGAAGGATTTGGAGCAGAAGGCCAAGAGGAATGAAACCTGTTTTGTTGTTGAAAAATTAAGTGAATTGTTTTTTTTTAAAAGGGAAGGAGGAATGTGCTAATTTTTTTGACTTTATAGATCCAGGAAGATCAATATAAGACAGAAAATAAAATTAATTAATGCTTTATTTTGATCTCTGGTTGAGGAAGCAGGCTC